>NW_026970084.1:0-300000 GCF_028390025.1 Pseudophryne corroboree | reverse complement strand
TTTCAATGATGCATTGGGGCAACGATTTTGTGAGAAACATCTTCACCCTTAAATAAAGATTTTCTTAATTCCTTACCTGTGTGCTAATTAGATATCACCTTGTTTTCACATTAAACAGACTTCCGCATGAGAAAGCAGCAAGGATGCAGTGGCGTTAATGTTTCCTGGTGTCAACCTGTATTATTTCAGTAGACATTGAAATGAGGATACATCTTGCTGCCTTTCCAATGAAGCAAGTTTAATTTAGCAATAGGTGAAAAACCATCCCTACAAAGGTGTTAATCAGAGACATGGCTTTGTGGACACTTTTCAGAGAACAAATTTGTTAGCATAAAAATAAAGCCAGAAAACGAAGAGCTGTTTAATCACGCAATTTGATTTTTTTGCCAGCATATTTCTTTTTCTCTGCAACCCACTGCTAAATTGTGCTTCCTAGATGTTTTTATAAAATCACTGAATCAAATCTAACTCTGATTACATCAGAGAAGGCCAGGTACCCTACACCATAACAGGGGGTATGAAATTTGACTTGTCTACTTAAAGATCACCAAAATCTGATAACAAGGTCAATTAGGTCCCTGGGTGGGATTGAACCACCAACCTTTTGGTTAATAGCCGTACATACTAACTGATTGCGCCACAGAGACACTTTGCAAAAGTCCATACTGACAAAGGCTAATAAGCATTCATCTAAAACGTTTCCTAGAAAAACTTTAAAAAGTCAATAATCTGGAGAGTTTTTGTAAGATGTTTCTTCCATCAACCAACGAAGAAACACATTGGTACTTTCCCATGATGAGTGAGTGCTTCAGGATCTCTTGAACTTACATGTGCAGCAGAGTACTGCAATGGAAGCATGCTGGGCCCATAACCCAGAGGTAGGTAGATTGAAACTATCCTCTGCTATATGCATTTTTTTTTTGTTAATTAAAGTAATCCAAAACTGGGATTGATATTTTGTCTCTTTTATTTTTACTTAAAGTACAATAACTTTTACCATTTTAATTTGTTTTAATAGTATATTGACAGTATTGTTTTCTTTCAAAAATCCACTTCATTTTCTTTACCCTATTATTAAAATGGTAATTGACAAAAACAAACTACATTGTCACCAGAAGAGCAATACAAAATGTACAAGTGATATATTAAAATCATCTTTCCAGCTTGAATTTCAATGTTGCATTGGGTCAACAATTTTGTGAGAAACATCTTCACCCTTAAATAAAGATTTTCTTAATTCCTTACCTGTGTGCTAATTAGATATCACCTTGTTTTCACATTAAACAGACTTCCACATGAGAAAGCAGCAAGGATGCAGTGGCGTTAATGTTTCCTGGTGTCAACTTGTATTATTTCAGTAGACATTGAAATGAGGATGCATCTTGCTGCCTTTCCAATGAAGCAAGTTTAATTTAGTAATAGGTGAAAAACCATCCTTACAAAGGTGTTAATCAGAGACTTGGCTTTGTGGACACTTTTCAGAGAACAAATTTGTTAGCATAAAAATAAAGCCAGAAAATGAAGAGCTGTTTAATCACTCGATTGGATTTTTCTGCCAGCATATTTTTTTTCTCTGCAACCCACTGCTAAATTGTGCTTCCTAGCTGTTTTTTATAAAATCACTGAATCAAATCTAACTCTGATTACATCAGAGAAGGCCAGGTACCCTACACCATAACAGGGGGTATGAAATTTGACTTGTCTACTAAAAGATCACCAGAATCTGATAACAAGTTCAATTACGTCCCTGGGTGGGATTGAACCACCAACCTTTTGGTTAATAGCCGTACACACTAACTGATTGCGCCACAGAGACACTTTTCAAAAAGTACATACTGACAAATGCTAATAAGCATTCATCTAAAACGTTTCCTAGAAAAACTTAAAAAAGTCAATAATCTGGAGAGTTTTTGTAAGATGTTTCTTCTATCAACCAACGAAGAAACACATTGGTACTTTCCCATGATGAGTGAGTGCTTCAGGATCTCTTGCACTTACATGTGCAGCAGAGTACAGCAATGGAAGCATGCTGGGCCCATAACCCAGAGGTAGGCAGATTGAAACTATCCTCTGCTATATGCATTTTTTTGTTTGTTAATTTAAGTAATCCAAAACTGGGATTGATATTTTGGCTCTTTTATTTTTACTTAAAGTACAATAACTTTTACCATTTTAATTTGTTTTAATAGTATATTGACAGTATTGTTTTCTTTCAAAAATCCACTTAATTTTCTTTACCCTATTATTAAAATGGTAATTGACAAAAACAAACTACATTGTCACCAGAAGAGCAATACAAAATGTACAAGTGATATATTAAAATCATCTTTCCAGCTTGAATTTCAATGATGCATTGGGGCAACGATTTTGTGAGAAACATCTTCACCCTTAAATAAAGATTTTCTTAATTCCTTACCTGTGTGCTAATTAGATATCACCTTGTTTTCACATTAAACAGACTTCCACATGAGAAAGCAGCAAGGATGCAGTGGCGTTAATGTTTCCTGGTGTCAACCTGTATTATTTCAGTAGACATTGAAATGAGGATGCATCTTGCTGCCTTTCCAATGAAGCAAGTTTAATTTAGTAATAGGTGAAAAACCATCCTTACGAAGGTGTTAATCAGAGACTTGGCTTTGTGGACACTTTTCAGAGAACAAATTTGTTAGCATAAAAATAAAGCCAGAAAATAAAGAGCTGTTTAATCACGCAATTTGATTTTTTTGCCAGCATATTTCTTTTTCTCTGCAACCCACTGCTAAATTGTGCTTCCTAGATGTTTTTATAAAATCACTGAATCAAATCTAACTCTGATTACATCAGAGAAGGCCAGGTACCCTACACCATAACAGGGGGTATGAAATTTGACTTGTCTACTTAAAGATTACCAAAATCTGATAACAAGGTCAATTAGGTCCCTGGGTGGGATTGAATCACCAACCTTTTGGTTAATAGCCGTACATACTAACTGATTGCGCCACAGAGACACTTTGCGAAAGTCCATACTGACAAAGGCTAATAAGCATTCATCTAAAACGTTTCCTAGAAAAACTTTAAAAAGTCAATAATCTGGAGAGTTTTTGTAAGATGTTTCTTCCATCAACCAACGAAGAAACACATTGGTACTTTCCCATGATGAGTGAGTGCTTCAGGATCTCTTGAACTTACATGTGCAGCAGAGTACTGCAATGGAAGCATGCTGGGCCCATAACCCAGAGGTAGGCAGATTGAAACTATCCTCTGTTATATGCATTTTTTTTTGTTAATTAAAGTAATCCAAAACTGGGATTGATATTTTGTCTCTTTTATTTTTACTTAAAGTACAATAACTTTTACCATTTTAATTTGTTTTAATAGTATATTGACAGTATTGTTTTCTTTCAAAAATCCACTTCATTTTCTTTACCCTATTATTAAAATGGTAATTGACAAAAACAAACTACATTGTCACCAGAAGAGCAATACAAAATGTACAAGTGATATATTAAAATCATCTTTCCAGCTTGAATTTCAATGATGCATTGGGGCAACAATTTTGTGAGAAACATCTTCACCCTTAAATAAAGATTTTCTTAATTCCTTACCTGTGTGCTAATTAGATATCACCTTGTTTTCACATTAAACAGACTTCCACATGAGAAAGCAGCAAGGATGCAGTGGCGTTAATGTTTCCTGGTGTCAACCTGTATTATTTCAGTAGACATTGAAATGAGGATGCATCTTGCTGCCTTTCCAATGAAGCAAGTTTAATTTAGTAATAGGTGAAAAACCATCCCTACAAAGGTGTTAATCAGAGACTTGGCTTTGTGGACACTTTTCAGAGAACAAATTTGTTAGCATAAAAATAAAGCCAGAAAATGAAGAGCTGTTTAATCACGCAATTTGATTTTTTTGCCAGCATATTTTTTTTCTCTGCAACCCACTGCTAAATTGTGCTTCCTAGATGTTTTTATAAAATCACTGAATCAAATCTAACTCTGATTACATCAGAGAAGGCCAGGTACCCTACACCATAACAGGGGGTATGAAATTTGACTTGTCTACTTAAAGATCACCAAAATCTGATAACAAGGTCAATTAGGTCCCTGGGTGGGATTGAACCACCAACCTTTTGGTTAATAGCCATACATACTAACTGATTGCGCCACAGAGACACTTTGCAAAAGTTCATACTGACAAAGGCTAATAAGCATTCATCTAAAACGTTTCCTAGAAAAACTTTAAAAAGTCAATAATCTGGAGAGTTTTTGTAAGATGTTTCTTCCATCAACCAACGAAGAAACACATTGGTACTTTCCCATGATGAGTGAGTGCTTCAGGATCTCTTGCACTTACATGTGCAGCAGAGTACTGCAATGGAAGCATGCTGGGCCCATAACCCAGAGGTAGGCAGATTGAAACTATCCTCTGCTATATGCATTTTTTTTTTTGTTAATTAAAGTAATCCAAAACTGGGATTGATATTTTGGCTCTTTTATTTTTACTTAAAGTACAATAACTTTTACCATTTTAATTTGTTTTAATAGTATATTGACAGTATTGTTTTCTTTCAAAAATCCACTTCATTTTCTTTACCCTATTATTAAAATGGTAATTGACAAAAACAAACTACATTGTCACCAGAAGAGCAATACAAAATGTACAAGTGATATATTAAAATCATCTTTCCAGCTTGAATTTCAATGATGCATTGGGGCAACAATTTTGTGAGAAACATCTTCACCCTTAAATAAAGATTTTCGTAATTCCTTACCTGTGTGCTAATTAGATATCACCTTGTTTTCACATTAAACAGACTTCCACATGAGAAAGCAGCAAGGATACAGTGGCGTTAATGTTTCCTGGTGTCAACCTGTATTATTTCAGTAGACATTGAAATGAGGATGCATCTTGCTGCCTTTCCAATGAAGCAAGTTTAATTTAGTAATAGGTGAAAAACCATCCCTACAAAGGTGTTAATCAGAGACTTGGCTTTGTGGACACTTTTCAGAGAACAAATTTGTTAGCATAAAAATAAAGCCAGAAAATGAAGAGCTGTTTAATCACGCAATTTGATTTTTTTGCCAGCATATTTCTTTTTCTCTGCAACCCACTGCTAAATTGTGCTTCCTAGATGTTTTTATAAAATCACTGAATCAAATCTAACTCTGATTACATCAGAGAAGGCCAGGTACCCTACACCATAACAGGGGGTATGAAATTTGACTTGTCTACTTAAAAATCACCAAAATCTGATAACAAGGTCAATTAGGTCCCTGGGTGGGATTGAACCACCAACCTTTTGGTTAATAGCCGTACATACTAACTGATTGCGCCACAGAGACACTTTGCAAAAGTTCATACTGACAAAGGCTAATAAGCATTCATCTAAAACGTTTCCTAGAAAAACTTTAAAAAGTCAATAATCTGGAGAGTTTTTGTAAGATGTTTCTTCCATCAACCAACGAAGAAACACATTGGTACTTTCCCATGATGAGTGAGTGCTTCAGAATCTCTTGCACTTACATGTGCAGCAGAGTACTGCAATGGAAGCATGCTGGGCCCATAACCCAGAGGTAGGCAGATTGAAACTATCCTCTGCTATATGCATTTTTTTTTTGTTAATTAAAGTAATCCAAAACTGGGATTGATATTTTGGCTCTTTTATTTTTACTTAAAGTACAATAACTTTTACCATTTTAATTTGTTTTAATAGTATATTGACAGTATTGTTTTCTTTCAAAAATCCACTTCATTTTCTTTACCCTATTATTAAAATGGTAATTGACAAAAACAAACTACATTGTCACCAGAAGAGCAATACAAAATGTACAAGTGATATATTAAAATCATCTTTCCAGCTTGAATTTCAATGATGCATTGGGGCAACAATTTTGTGAGAAACATCTTCACCCTTAAATAAAGATTTTCGTAATTCCTTACCTGTGTGCTAATTAGATATCACCTTGTTTTCACATTAAACAGACTTCCACATGAGAAAGCAGCAAGGATGCAGTGGCGTTAATGTTTCCTGGTGTCAACCTGTATTATTTCAGTAGACATTGAAATGAGGATGCATCTTGCTGCCTTTCCAATGAAGCAAGTTTAATTTAGTAATAGGTGAAAAACCATCCTTACAAAGGTGTTAATCAGAGACTTGGCTTTGTGGACACTTTTCAGAGAACAAATTTGTTAGCATAAAAATAAATTCCAGAAAATGAAGAGCTGTTTAATCACTCAATTGGATTTTTCTGCCAGCATATTTTTTTTCTCTGCAACCCACTGCTAAATTGTGCTTCCTAGCTGTTTTTTATAAAATCACTGAATCAAATCTAACTCTGATTACATCAGAGAAGGCCAGGTACCCTACACAATAAGAGTGGGTTTGAAATTTTGACTTGTCTACTTAAATATCACCAAAATCTGATCACAAGGTCAATTACGTCCCTGGGTGGGATTGAACCACCAACCTTTTGGTTAATAGCCGAACACACTAACCGATTGCGCCACCGAGACACTTTGCAAACAGTACATACTGACAAAGGCTAATAAGCATACATCTAGAACGTTTCCTAGAAAAACATTAAAAAATCAATAATCTGGAGAGTTTTTGTAAGATGTTTCTTCCATCAACCAATGAATAAACACATTGGTACTTTCCCATGATGAGTGAGTGCTTCAGGATCTCTTGCACTTACATGTGCAGCAGAGTACTGCAATGGAAGCATGCTGGACCCATAACCCAGAGGTAGGCAGATTGAAACTATCCTTTGCTGTATGCATTTTTTTTTGTTAATTTAAGTAATCAAAACTGGGATTGATATTTTTGCTCTTTTATTTTTACTTAAAGTACAATAACTTTTACCATTTTAATTTGTTTTAATAGTATATTGACAGTATAGTTTTCTTTCAAAAATCCACTTAATTTTCTTTACCCTATTATTAAAATGGTAATTGACAAAAAAAACTACATTGTCACCAGAAGAGCAATACAAAATGTACAAGTGATATATTAAAATCATCTTTCCAGCTTGAATTTCAATGATGCATTGGGGCAACAATTTTGTGAGAAACATCTTCACCCTTAAATAAAGATTTTCTTAATTCCTTACCTGTGTGCTAATTAGATATCACCTTGTTTTCACATTAAACAGACTTCCACATGAGAAAGCAGCAAGGATGCAGTGGCGTTAATGTTTCCTGGTGTCAACCTGTATTATTTCAGTAGACATTGAAATGAGGATGCATCTTGCTGCCTTTCCAATGAAGCAAGTTTAATTTAGTAATAGGTGAAAAACCATCCCTACAAAGGTGTTAATCAGAGACTTGGCTTTGTGGACACTTTTCAGAGAACAAATTTGTTAGCATAAAAATAAAGCCAGAAAATGAAGAGCTGTTTAATCACGCAATTTGATTTTTTTGCCAGCATATTTCTTTTTCTCTGCAACCCACTGCTAAATTGTGCTTCCTAGATGTTTTTATAAAATCACTGAATCAAATCTAACTCTGATTACATCAGAGAAGGCCAGGTACCCTACACCATAACAGGGGGTATGAAATTTGACTTGTCTACTTAAAGATCACCAAAATCTGATAACAAGGTCAATTACTTCCCTGGGTGGGATTGAACCACCAACCTTTTGGTTAATAGCCGTACACACTAACTGATTGCGCCACAGATACACTTTGCAAAAGTACATACTGACAAATGCTAATAAGCATTCATCTAAAACGTTTCCTAGAAAAACTTAAAAAAGTCAATAATCTGGAGCGTTTTTGTAAAATGTTTCTTCTATCAACCAACGAAGAAACACATTGGTACTTTCCCATGATGAGTGAGTGCTTCAGGATCTCTTGCACTTACATGTGCAGCAGAGTACAGCAATGGAAGCATGCTGGGCCCATAACCCAGAGGTAGGCAGATTGAAACTATCCTCTGCTATATGCATTTTTTTTTGTTAATTAAAGTAATCCAAAACTGGGATTGATATTTTGGCTCTTTTATTTTTACTTAAAGTACAATAACTTTTACCATTTTAATTTGTTTTAATAGTATATTGACAGTATTGTTTTCTTTCAAAAATCCACTTCATTTTCTTTACCCTATTATTAAAATGGTAATTGACAAAAACAAACTACATTGTCACCAGAAGAGCAATACAAAATGTACAAGTGATATATTAAAATCATCTTTCCAGCTTGAATTTCAATGATGCATTGGGGCAACGATTTTGTGAGAAACATCTTCACCCTTAAATAAAGATTTTCTTAATTCCTTACCTGTGTGCTAATTAGATATCACCTTGTTTTCACATTAAACAGACTTCCACATGAGAAAGCAGCAAGGAAGCAGTGGCGTTAATGTTTCCTGGTGTCAACTTGTATTATTTCAGTAGACATTGAAATGAGGATGCATCTTGCTGCCTTTCCAATGAAGCAAGTTTAATTTAGTAATAGGTGAAAAACCATCCTTACAAAGGTGTTAATCAGAGACTTGGCTTTGTGGACACTTTTCAGAGAACAAATTTGTTAGCATAAAAATAAAGCCAGAAAATGAAGAGCTGTTTAATCACTCGATTGGATTTTTCTGCCAGCATATTTTTTTTCTCTGCAACCCACTGCTAAATTGTGCTTCCTAGCTGTTTTTTTATAAAATCACTGAATCAAATCTAACTCTGATTACATCAGAGAAGGCCATGTACTCTACACCATAAGAGGGGGTTTGAAATTTTGACTTGTCTACTTAAATATCACCAAAATCTGATCACAAGTTTAATTACGTCCCTGGGTGGGATTGAACCACCAACCTTTCGGTTAATAGCCGAACACACTAACCGATTGCGCCACAGAGACACTTTGCAAAAAGTGCATACTGACAAAGGCTAATAAGCATACATCTAGAACGTTTCCTAAAAAAACATAAAAAAATCAATAATCTGGAGAGTTTTTGTAAGATGTTTCTTCCATCAACCAACGAATAAACACATTGGTACTTTCCCATGATGAGTGAGTGCTTCAGGATCTCTTGCACTTACATGTGCAGCAGAGTACTGCAATGGAAGCATGCTGGACCCATAACCCAGAGGTAGGCAGATTGAAACTATCCTTTGCTATATGCATTTTTTTTGTTAATTTAAGTAATCAAAACTGGGATTGATATTTTTGCTCTTTTATTTTTACTTAAAGTACAATAACTTTTACCATTTTAATTTGTTTTAATAGTATATTGACAGTATAGTTTTCTTTCAAAAATCCACTTAATTTTCTTTACCCTGTTATTAAAATGGTAATTGACAAAAAAAACTACATTGTCACCAGAAGAGCAATACAAAATGTACAAGTGATATATTAAAATCATCTTTCCAGCTTGAATTTCAATGATGCATTGGGGCAACAATTTTGTGAGAAACATCTTCACCCTTAAATAAAGATTTTCGTAATTCCTTACCTGTGTGCTAATTAGATATCACCTTGTTTTCACATTAAACAGACTTCCACATGAGAAAGCAGCAAGGATGCAGTGGCGTTAATGTTTCCTGGTGTCAACCTGTATTATTTCAGTAGACATTGAAATGAGGATGCATCTTGCTGCCTTTCCAATGAAGCAAGTTTAATTTAGTAATAGGTGAAAAACCATCCCTACAAAGGTGTTAATCAGAGACTTGGCTTTGTGGACACTTTTCAGAGAACAAATTTGTTAGCATAAAAACAAAGCAAGAAAATTAAGAGCTGTTAAATCAAGCAATTTGATTTTTTTGCAAGCATATTTCTTTTTCTCTGCAACCCACTGCTAAATTGTGCTTCCTAGATGTTTTTATAAAATCACTGAATCAAATCTAACTCTGATTACATCAGAGAAGGCCAGGTACCCTACACAATAAGAGGGGGTTTGAAATTTTGACTTGTCTACTTAAATATCACCAAAATCTGATAACAAGGTCAATTACGTCCCTGGGTGGGATTGAACCACCAACCTTTTGGTTAATAGCTGTACACACTAACTGATTGCGCCACAGAGACACTTTGCAAAAGTACATACTGACAAAGGCTAATAAGCATTCATCTAAAACGTTTCCTAGAAAAACTTAATAAAGTCAATAATCTGGAGAGTTTTTGTAAGATGTTTCTTCTATCAACCAACGAAGAAACACATTGGTACTTTCCCATGATGAGTGAGTGCTTCAGGATCTCTTGCACTTACATGTGCAGCAGAGTACAGCAATGGAAGCATGCTGGGCCCATAACCCAGAGGTAGGCAGATTGAAACTATCCTCGGCTATATGCATTTTTTTGTTTGTTAATTAAAGTATTCCAAAACTGGGATTGATATTTTGGCTCTTTTATTTTTACTTAAAGTACAATAACTTTTACCATTTTAATTTGTTTTAATAGTATATTGACAGTATTGTTTTCTTTCAAAAATCCACTTCATTTTCTTTACCCTATTATTAAAATGGTAATTGACAAAAACAAACTACATTGTCACCAGAAGAGCAATACAAAATGTACAAGTGATATATTAAAATCATCTTTCCAGCTTGAATTTCAATGATGCATTGGGGCAACGATTTTGTGAGAAACATCTTCACCCTTAAATAAAGATATTCTTAATTCCTTACCTGTGTGCTAATTAGATATCACCTTGTTTTCACATTAAACAGACTTCCACATGAGAAAGCAGCAAGGATGCAGTGGCGTTAATGTTTCCTGGTGTCAACCTGTATTATTTCAGTAGACATTGAAATGAGGATGCATCTTGCTGCCTTTCCAATGAAGCAAGTTTAATTTAGTAATAGGTGAAAAACCATCCTTACAAAGGTGTTAATCAGAGACTTGGCTTTGTGGACACTTTTCAGAGAACAAATTTGTTAGCATAAAAATAAAGCCAGAAAATAAAGAGCTGTTTAATCACTCAATTGGATTTTTCTGCCAGCATATTTTTTTTCTCTGCAACCCACTGCTAAATTGTGCTTCCTAGCTTTTTTTATAAAATCACTGAATCAAATCTAACTCTGATTACATCAGAGAAGGCCAGGTACCCTACACAATAACAGGGGGTATGAAATTTGACTTGTCTACTTAAAGATCACCAAAATCTGATAACAAGGTCAATTACGTCCCTGGGTGGGATTGAACCACTAACCTTTTGGTTAATAGCCGTACACACTAACTGATTGCGCCACAGAGACACTTTGCAAAAGTACATACTGACAAATGCTAATAAGCATTCATCTAAAACGTTTCCTAGAAAAACTTTAAAAAGTCAATAATCTGGAGAGTTTTTGTAAGATGTTTCTTCCATCAACCAACGAAGAAACACATTGGTACTTTCCCATGATGAGTGAGTGCTTCAGGATCTCTTGCACTTACATGTGCAGCAGAGTACAGCAATGGAAGCATGCTGGGCCCATAACCCAGAGGTAGGCAGATTGAAACTATCCTCTGCTATATGCTTTTTTTTTGTTAATTTAAGTAATCAAAACTGGGATTGATATTTTGGCTCTTTTATTTTTACTTAAAGTACAATAACTTTTACCATTTTAATTTGTTTTAATAGTATATTGACAGTATTGTTTTCTTTCAAAAATCCACTTAATTTTCTTTACCCTATTATTAAAATGGTAATTGACAAAAACAAACTACATTGTCACCAGAAGAGCAATACAAAATGTACAAGTGATATATTAAAATCATCTTTCCAGCTTGAATTTCAGTGATGCATTGGGGCAACGATTTTGTGAGAAACATCTTCACCCTTAAATAAAGATTTTCTTTATTCCTTACCTGTGTGATAATTAGATATCACCTTGTTTTTGCATTAAACAGACTTCCACATGAGAAAGCAGCAAGGATGCAGTGGCGTTAATGTTTCCTGGTGTCAACTTGTATTATTTCAGTAGACATTGAAATGAGGATGCATCTTGCTGCCTTTCCAATGAAGCAAGTTTAATTTAGTAATAGGTGAAAAACCATCCTTACAAAGGTGTTAATCAGAGACTTGGCTTTGTGGACACTTTTCAGAGAACAAATTTGTTAGCATAAAAATAAAGCCAGAAAATGAAGAGCTGTTTAATCACTCAATTGGATTTTTCTGCCAGCATATTTTTTTTCTCTGCAAACCACTGCTAAATTGTGCTTCCTCGCTGTTTTTATAAAATCAATGAATCAAATCTAACTCTGATTACATCAGAGAAGGCCAGGTACCCTACACCATAAGAGGGGGTTTGAAATTTTGACTTGTCTACTTAAAGATCACCAAAATCTGATAACAAGATCAATTACATCCCTGGGTGGGATTGAACCACCAACCTTTTAGTTAATAGCTATATACACTAACTGATTGCGCCACATAGACACTTTGCGAAAGTGCATACTGACAAAGGCTAATAAGCATTCATCTAAAACGTTTCCTAGAAAAACTTTAAAAAGTCAATAATCTGGAGAGTTTTTGTAAGATGTTTCTTCCATCAACCAACGAAGAAACACATTGGTACTTTCCCATGATGAGTGAGTGCTTCAGGATCTCTTGCACTTACATGTGCAGCAGAGTACTGCAATGGAAGCATGCTGGGCCCATAACCCAGAGGTAGGCAGATTGAAACTATCCTTTGCTATATGCATTTTTTTTGTTAATTAAAGTAA
Source organism: Pseudophryne corroboree (assembly GCF_028390025.1). Classification (NCBI taxonomy): domain Eukaryota; kingdom Metazoa; phylum Chordata; class Amphibia; order Anura; family Myobatrachidae; genus Pseudophryne; species Pseudophryne corroboree. The sequence continues at coordinate 287,379 of NW_026970084.1, read as the reverse complement.
TCCAAAACTGGGATTGATATTTTGGCTCTTTTATTTTTACTTAAAGTACAATAACTTTTACCATTTTAATTTGTTTTGATAGTATATTGACAGTATTGTTTTCTTTCAAAAATCCACTTAATTTTCTTTACCCTATTATTAATCAGAGACTTGGCTTTGTGGACACTTTTCAGAGAACAAATTTGTTAGCATAAAAATAAAGTCAGAAAATGAAGAGCTGTTTAATCACTCAATTGGATTTTTCTGCCAGCATATTTTTTTTCTCTGCAACCCACTGCTAAATTGTGCTTCCTAGCAGTTTTTTATAAAATCACTGAATCAAATCTAACTCTGATTACATCTGAGAAGGCCAGGTACCCTACACAATAACAGGGGGTATGAAATTTGACTTGTCTACTTAAAGATCACCAAAATCTGATAACAAGGTCAATTACGTCCCTGGGTGGGATTGAACCACCAACCTTTTGGTTAATAGCCGTACACACTAACTGATTGCGCCACAGAGACACTTTGCAAAAGTACATACTGACAAATGCTAATAAGCATTCATCTAAGACGTTTCCTAGAAAAACTTAAAAAAGTCAATAATCTGGAGAGTTTTTGTAAGATGTTTCTTCTATCAACCAACGAAGAAACACATTGGTACTTTCCCATGATGAGTGAGTGCTTCAGGATCTCTTGCACTTACATGTGCAGCAGAGTACAGCAATGGAAGCATGCTGGGCCCATAACCCAGAGGTAGGCAGATTGAAACTATCCTCTGCTATATGCATTTTTTTTTGTTAATTAAAGTAATCCAAAACTGGGATTGATATTTTGGCTCTTTTATTTTTACTTAAAGTACAATAACTTTTACCATTTTAATTTGTTTTAATAGTATATTGACAGTATTGTTTTCTTTCAAAAATCCACTTCATTTTCTTTACCCTATTATTAAAATGGTAATTGACAAAAACAAACTACATTGTCACCAGAAGAGCAATACAAAATGTACAAGTGATATATTAAAATCATCTTTCCAGCTTGAATTTCAATGATGCATTGGGGCAACGATTTTGTGAGAAACATCTTCACCCTTAAATAAAGATTTTCTTAATTCCTTACCTGTGTGCTAATTAGATATCACCTTGTTTTCGCATTAAACAGACTTCCACATGAGAAAGCAGCAAGGATGCAGTGGCGTTAATGTTTCCTGGTGTCAACCTGTATTATTTCAGTAGACATTGAAATGAGGATGCATCTTGCTGCCTTTCCAATGAAGCAAGTTTAATTTAGTAATAGGTGAAAAACCATCCCTACAAAGGTGTTAATCAGAGACTTGGCTTTGTGGACACTTTTCAGAGAACAAATTTGTTAGCATAAAAATAAAGCCAGAAAATGAAGAGCTGTTTAATCACTCAATTGGATTTTTCTGCCAGCATATTTTTTTTCTCTGCAACCCACTGCTAAATTGTGCTTCCTAGCAGTATTTTATAAAATCACTGAATCAAATCTAACTCTGATTACATCAGAGAAGGCCAGGTACCCTACACAATAAGAGGGGGTTTGAAATTTTGACTTGTCTACTTAAATATCACCAAAATCTGATCACAAGGTCAATTACGTCCCTGGGTGGGATTGAACCACCAACCTTTTGGTTAATAGCCGAACACACTAACCGATTGCGCCACAGAGACACTTTGCAAAAAGTACATACTGACAAAGGCTAATAAGCATACATCTAGAACGTTTCCTAGAAAAACATTAAAAATCAATAATCTGGAGAGTATTTGTAAGATGTTTCTTCTATCAACCAACGAATAAACACATTGGTACTTTCCCATGATGAGTGAGTGCTTCAGGATCTCTTGCACTTACATGTGCAGCAGAGTACTGCAATGGAAGCATGCTGGACCCATAACCCAGAGGTAGGCAGATTGAAACTATCCTTTGCTATATGCATTTTTTTTTGTTAATGTAAGTAATCAAAACTGGGATTGATATTTTTGCTCTTTTATTTTTACTTAAAGTACAATAACTTTTACCATTTTAATTTGTTTTAATAGTATATTGACAGTATAGTTTTCTTTCAAAAATCCACTTAATTTTCTTTACCCTATTATTAAAATGGTAATTGACAAAAAAACTACATTGTCACCAGAAGAGCAATACAAAATGTACAAGTGATATATTAAAATCATCTTTCCAGCTTGAATTTCAATGATGCATTGGGGCAACAATTTTGTGAGAAACATCTTCACCCTTAAATAAAGATTTTCGTAATTCCTTACCTGTGTGCTAATTAGATATCACCTTGTTTTCACATTAAACAGACTTCCACATGAGAAAGCAGCAAGGATGCAGTGGCGTTAATGTTTCCTGGTTTCAACCTGTATTATTTCAGTAGACATTGAAATGAGGATGCATCTTGCTGCCTTTCCAATGAAGCAAGTTTAATTTAGTAATAGGTGAAAAAACATCCCTACAAAGGTGTTAATCAGAGACTTGGCTTTGTGGACACTTTTCAGAGAACAAATTTGTTAGCATAAAAATAAAGCCAGAAAATGAAGAGCTGTTTAATCACGCAATTTGATTTTTTTGCCAGCATATTTCTTTTTCTCTGCAACCCACTGCTAAATTGTGCTTCCTAGATGTTTTTATAAAATCACTGAATCAAATATAACTCTGATTACATCTGAGAAGGCCAGGTACCCTACACAATAACAGGGGGTATGAAATTTGACTTGTCTACTTAAAGATCACCAAAATCTGATAACAAGGTCAATTACGTCCCTGGGTGGGATTGAACCACCAACCTTTTGGTTAATAGCCGTACACACTAACTGATTGCGCCACAGAGACACTTTGCAAAAGTACATACTGACAAATGCTAATAAGCATTCATCTAAAACGTTTCCTAGAAAAACTTAAAAAAGTCAATAATCTGGAGAGTTTTTGTAAGATGTTTCTTCTATCAACCAACGAAGAAACACATTGGTACTTTCCCATGATGAGTGAGTGCTTCAGGATCTCTTGCACTTACATGTGCAGCAGAGTACAGCAATGGAAGCATGCTGGGCCCATAACCCAGAGGTAGGCAGATTGAAACTATCCTCTGCTATATGCATTTTTTTTTGTTAATTAAAGTAATCCAAAACTGGGATTGATATTTTGGCTCTTTTATTTTTACTTAAAGTACAATAACTTTTACCATTTTAATTTGTTTTAATAGTATATTGACAGTATTGTTTTCTTTCAAAAATCCACTTCATTTTCTTTACCCTATTATTAAAATGGTAATTGACAAAAACAAACTACATTGTCACCAGAAGAGCAATACAAAATGTACAAGTGATATATTAAAATCATCTTTCCAGCTTGAATTTCAATGATGCATTGGGGCAACGATTTTGTGAGAAACATCTTCACCCTTAAATAAAGATTTTCTTAATTCCTTACCTGTGTGCTAATTAGATATCACCTTGTTTTCGCATTAAACAGACTTCCACATGAGAAAGCAGCAAGGATGCAGTGGCGTTAATGTTTCTTGGTGTCAACTTGTATTATTTCAGTAGACATTGAAATGAGGATGCATCTTGCTGCCTTTCCAATGAAGCAAGTTTAATTTAGTAATAGGTGAAAAACCATCCCTACAAAGGTGTTAATCAGAGACTTGGCTTTGTGGACACTTTTCAGAGAACAAATTTGTTAGCATAAAAATAAAGCCAGAAAATGAAGAGCTGTTTAATCACTCAATTGGATTTTTTTTGCCAGCATATTTTTTTTCTCTGCAACCCACTGCTAAATTGTGCTTCCTAGCTGTTTTTTTATAAAATCACTGAATCAAATCTAACTCTGATTACATCAGAGAAGGCCAGGTACCCTACACCATAACAGGGGGTTTGAAATTTTGACTTGTCTGCTTAAAGATCACCAAAATCTGATAACAAGGTCAATTACGTACCTTGGTGGGATTGAACCACCAACCTTTTGGTTAATAGCCCTACACACTAACTGATTGCGCCACAGAGACACATTGCAAAAGTATATACTGACAAGGGCTAATAAGCATTCATCTAAAACGTTTCCTAGAAAACTTTAAAAAGTCAATAATCTGGAGAGTTTTTGTAAGATGTTTCTTCCATCAACCAACGAAGAAACACATTGGTACTTTCCCATGATGAGTGAGTGCTTCAGGATCTCTTGCACTTACATGTGCAGCTGAGTACAGCAATGGAAGCATGCTGGGCCCATAACCCAGAGGTAGGCAGATAGAAACTATCCTCTGCTATATGCTTTTTTTTTGTTAATTAAAGTAATCCAAAACTGGGATTGATATTTTGGCTTTTATTTTTACTTAAAGTACAATAACTTTTACCATTTTAATTTGTTTTAATAGTATATTGACAGTATTGTTTTCTTTCAAAAATCCACTTAATTTTCTTTACCCTATTATTAAAATGGTAATTGACAAAAACAAACTACATTGTCACCAGAAGAGCAATACAAAATGTACAAGTGATATATTAAAATCATCTTTCCAGCTTGAATTTCAATGATGCATTGGGGCAACGATTTTGTGAGAAACATCTTCACCCTTAAATAAAGATTTTCTTAATTCCTTACCTGTGTGATAATTAGATATCACCTTGTTTTCGCATTAAACAGACTTCCACATGAGAAAGCAGCAAGGATGCAGTGGCGTTAATGTTTCCTGGTGTCAACTTGTATTATTTTAGTAGACATTGAAATGAGGATGCATCTTGCTGCCTTTCCAATGAAGCAAGTTTAATTTAGTAATAGGTGAAAACCATCCTTACAAAGGTGTTAATCAGAGACTTGGCTTTGTGGACACTTTTCAGAGAACAAATTTGTTAGCATAAAAATAAAGCCAGAAAATGAAGAGCTGTTTAATCACTCAATTGGATTTTTCTGCCAGCATATTTTTTTTCTCTGCAAACCACTGCTAAATTGTGCTTCCTAGCTGTTTTTATAAAATCAATGAATCAAATCTAACTCTGATTACATTAGAGAAGGCCAGGTACCCTACACCATAAGAGGGGGTTTGAAATTTTGACTTGTCTACTTAAAGATCACTAAAATCTGATAACAAGATCAATTACATCCCTGGGTGGGATTGAACCACCAACCTCTTAGTTAATAGCCGTACACACTAACTGATTGCGCCACAGAGACACTTTGCGAAAGTGCATACTGACAAAGGCTAATAAACATTCATCTAAAACGTTTCCTAGAAAAACTTTAAAAAGTCAATAATCTGGAGAGTTTTTGTAAGATGTTTCTTCCATCAACCAACGAAGAAACACATTGGTACTTTCCCATGATGAGTGAGTGCTTCAGGATCTCTTGCACTTACATGTGCAGCAGAGTACAGCAATGGAAGCATGCTGGGCTCATAACCCAGAGGTAGGCAGATTGAAACTATCCTCTGCTGTATGCTTTTTTTTTTTAATTAAAGTAATCCAAAACTGGGATTGATATTTTGGCTCTTTTATTTTTACTTAAAGTACAATAACTTTTACCATTTTAATTTGTTTAATAGTATATTGACAGTATTGTTTTCTTTCAAAAATCCACTTAATTTTCTTTACCCTATTATTAAAATGGTAATTGACAAAAACAAACTACATTGTCACCAGAAGAGCAATACAAAATGTACAAGTGATATATTAAAATCATCTTTCCAGCTTGGATTTCAATGATGCATTGGGGCAACGATTTTGTGAGAAACATCTTCACCCTTAAATAAAGATTTTCTTAATTCCTTACCTGTGTGCTAATTAGATATCACCTTGTTTTCGCATTAAACAGACTTCCACATGAGAAAGCAGCAAGGATGCAGTGGCGTTAATGTTTCCTGGTGTCAACTTGTATTATTTCAGTAGACATTGAAATGAGGATGCATCTTGCTGCCTTTCCAATGAAGCAAGTTTAATTTAGTAATAGGTGAAAAACCATCCCTACAAAGGTGTTAATCAGAGACTTGGCTTTGTGGACACTTTTCAGAGAACAAATTTGTTAGCATAAAAATAAAGCCAGAAAATGAAGAGCTGTTTAATCACTCAATTGGATTTTTTTTGCCAGCATATTTTTTTTCTCTGCAACCCACTGCTAAATTGTGCTTCCTAGCTGTTTTTTATAAAATCACTGAATCAAATCTAACTCTGATTACATCAGAGAAGGCCAGGTACCCTACACAATAAGATGGGGTTTGAAATTTTGACTTGTCTACTTAAATATCACCAAAATCTGATCACAAGGTCAATTACGTTCCTGGGTGGGATTGAACCACAAACTTTTTGGTTAATAGCCTTACACACTAACCAATTGCACCACAGAGACACTTTGCAAAAAGTACATACTGACAAAGGCTAATAAGCATTCATCAAGAACGTTTCCTAGAAAAACTTTAAAAAGTCAATAATCTGGAGAGTTTTTGTAAGATGTTTCTTCCATCAACCAATGAAGAAACACATTGGTACTTTCCCATGATGAGTGAGTGCTTCAGGATCTCTTGCATTTACATGTGCAGCAGAGTACTGCAATGGAAGCATGCTGGGCCCATAACCCAGAGATAGGCAGATTGAAACTATCCTTTGCTATATGCATTTTTTTTGTTAATTAAAGTAATCCAAAACTGGGATTGATATTTTGGCTCTTTTATTTTTACTTAAAGTACAATAACTTTTACCATTTTAATTTGTTTTAATAGTATATTGACAGTATTGTTTTCTTTCAAAAATCCACTTAATTTTCTTTACCCTATTATTAAAATGGTAATTGACAAAAACAAACTACATTGTCACCAGAAGAGCAATACAAAATGTACAAGTGATATATTAAAATCATCTTTCCAGCTTGAATTTCAATGATGCATTGGGGCAACGATTTTGTGAGAAACATCTTCACCCTTAAATAAAGATTTTCTTAATTCCTTACCTGTGTGCTAATTAGATATCACCTTGTTTTCACATTAAACAGACTTCCACATGAGAAAGCAGCAAGGATGCAGTGGCGTTAATGTTTCCTGGTGTCAACCTGTATTATTTCAGTAGACATTGAAATGAGGATGCATCTTGCTGCCTTTCCAATGAAGCAAGTTTAATTTAGTAATAGGTGAAAAACCATCCCTACAAAGGTGTTAATCAGAGACTTGGCTTTGTAGACACTTTTCAGAGAACAAATTTGTTAGCATAAAAATAAACCAGAAAATGAAGAGCTGTTTAATCACTCAATTGGATTTTTTTGGCAGCATATTTTTTTTCTCTGCAACCCACTGCTAAATTGTTCTTCCTAGCTGTTTTTTTATAAAATCACTGAATCAAATCTAACTCTGATAACATCAGAGAAGGCCAGGTACCCTACACAATAAGAGGGGGTTTGAAATTTTGACTTGTCTACTTAAAGATCACCAAAATCTGATCACAAGGTCAATTACGTCCCTGGGTGGGATTGAACCACCAACCTTTTGGTTAATAGCCTTACACACTAACCAATTGCGCCACAGAGACACTTTACAAAAGTATATACTGACAAAGGCTAATAAGCATTCATCTAGAACGTTTCCTAGAAAAACTTTAAAAAGTCAATAATCTGGAGAGTTTTTGTAAGATGTTTCTTCCATCAACCAATGAAGAAACACATTGGTACTTTCCCATGATGAGTGAGTGCTTCAGGATCTTTTGCACTTACATGTGCAGCAGAGTACTGCAATGGAAGCATGCTGGGCCCATAACCCAGAGGTAGGCAGATTGAAACTATCCTTAGCTATATGCATTTTTTTTGTTAATTAAAGTAATCCAAAACTGGGATTGATATTTTGGCTCTTTTATTTTTACTTAAAGTACAATAACTTTTACCATTTTAATTTGTTTTGATAGTATATTGACAGTATTGTTTTCTTTCAAAAATCCACTTAATTTTCTTTACCCTATTATTAAAATGGTAATTGACAAAAACAAACTACATTGTCACCAGAAGAGCAATACAAAATGTACAAGTGATATATTAAAATCATCTTTCCTGCTTGAATTTCAATGATGCATTGGGGCAACGATTTTGTGAGAAACATCTTCACCCTTAAATAAAGATTTTCTTAATTCCTTACCTGTGTGATAATTAGATATCACCTTGTTTTCGCATTAAACAGACTTCCACATGAGAAAGCAGCAAGGATGCAGTGGCGTTAATGTTTCCTGGTGTCAACTTGTATTATTTCAGTAGACATTGAAATGAGGATGCATCTTGCTGCCTTTCCAATGAAGCAAGTTTAATTTAGTAATAGGTGAAAAACCATCCTTACAAAGGTGTTAATCAGAGACTTGGCTTTGTGGACACTTTTCAGAGAACAAATTTGTTAGCATAAAAATAAAGCCAGAAAATGAAGAGCTGTTTAATCACTCAATTGGATTTTTCTGCCAGCATATTTTTTTTCTCTGCAAACCACTGCTAAATTGTGCTTCCTAGCTGTTTTTATAAAATCAATGAATCAAATCTAACTCTGATTACATCAGAGAAGGCCAGGTATCCTACACCATAAGAGGGAGTTTGAAATTTTGACTTGTCTACTTAAAGATCACCAAAATCTGATAACAAGATCAATTACATCCCTGGGTGGGATTGAACCACCAACCTTTTAGTTAATAGCCGTACACACTAACTGATTGCGCCACAGAGACACTTTGCGAAAGTGCATACTGACAAAGGCTAATAAGCATTCATCTAAAACGTTTCCTAGAAAAACTTTAAAAAGTCAATAATCTGGAGAGTTTTTGTAAGATGTTTCTTCCATCAACCAACGAAGAAACACATTGGTACTTTCCCATGATGAGTGAGTGCTTCAGGATCTCTTGCACTTACATGTGCAGCAGAGTACAGCAATGGAAGCATGCTGGGCTCATAACCCAGAGGTAGGCAGATTGAAACTATCCTCTGCTGTATGCTTTTTTTTTTTTAATTAAAGTAATCCAAAACTGGGATTGATATTTTGGCTCTTTTATTTTTACTTAAAGTACAATAACTTTTACCATTTTAATTTGTTTTAATAGTATATTGACAGTATTGTTTTCTTTCAAAAATCCACTTAATTTTCTTTACCCTATTATTAAAATGGTAATTGACAAAAACAAACTACATTGTCACCAGAAGAGCAATACAAAATGTACAAGTGATATATTAAAATCATCTTTCCAGCTTGAATTTCAATGATGCATTGGGGCAACGATTTTGTGAGAAACATCTTCACCCTTAAATAAAGATTTTCTTAATTCCTTACCTGTGTGCTAATTAGATATCACCTTGTTTTCGCATTAAACAGACTTCCACATGAGAAAGCAGCAAGGATGCAGTGGCGTTAATGTTTCCTGGTGTCAACTTGTATTATTTCAGTAGACATTGAAATGAGGATGCATCTTGCTGCCTTTACAATGAAGCAAGTTTAATTTAGTAATAGGTGAAAAACCATCCCTACAAAGGTGTTAATCAGAGACTTGGCTTTGTGGACACTTTTCAGAGAACAAATTTGTTAGCATAAAAATAAACCAGAAAATGAAGAGCTGTTTAATCACTCAATTGGATTTTTTTGCCAGCATATTTTTTTTCTCTGCAAACCACTGCTAAATTGTGCTTCCTAGCTGTTTTTATAAAATCAATGAATCAAATCTAACTCTGATTACATCAGAGAAGGCCAGGTACCCTACACAATAAAAGGGAGTTTGAAATTTTGACTTGTCTACTTAAATATCACCAAAATCTGATCACAAGGTCAATTACGTTCCTGGGTGGGATTGAACCACCAACCTTTTGGTTAATAGCCTTACACACTAACCAATTGCACCACAGAGACACTTTGCAAAAAGTTCATACTGACAAAGGCTAATAAGCATTCATCAAGAACGTTTCCTAGAAAAACTTTAAAAAGTCAATAATCTGGAGAGTTTTTGTAAGATGTTTCTTCCATCAACCAATGAAGAAACACATTGGTACTTTCCCATGATGAGTGAGTACTTCAGGATCTCTTGCACTTACATGTGCAGCAGAGTACTGCAATGGAAGCATGCTGGGCCCATAACCCAGAGATAGGCAGATTGAAACTATCGTTTGCTATATGCATTTTTTTTGTTAATTAAAGTAATCCAAAACTGGGATTGATATTTTTGCTCTTTTATTTTTACTTAAAGTACAATAACTTTTACCATTTTAATTTGTTTTAATAGTATATTGACAGTATTGTTTTCTTTCAAAAATCCACTTCATTTTCTTTACCCTATTATTAAAATGGTAATTGACAAAAACAAACTACATTGTCACCAGAAGAGCAATACAAAATGTACAAGTGATATATTAAAATCATCTTTCCAGCTTGAATTTCAATGATGCATTGGGGCAACGATTTTGTGAGAAACATCTTCACCCTTAAATAAAGATTTTCTTAATTCCTTACCTGTGTGCTAATTAGATATCACCTTGTTTTCACATTAAACAGACTTCCACATGAGAAAGCAGCAAGGATGCAGTGGCGTTAATGTTTCCTGGTGTCAACCTGTATTATTTCAGTAGACATTGAAATGAGGATGCATCTTGCTGCCTTTCCAATGAAGCAAGTTTAATTTAGTAATAGGTGAAAAACCATCCCTACAACGGTGTTAATCAGAGACTTGGCTTTGTGGACACTTTTCAGAGAACAAATTTGTTAGCATAAAAATAAACCAGAAAATGAAGAGCTGTTTAATCACTCAATTGGATTTTTTTGCCAGCATATTTTTTTTCTCTGCAACCCACTGCTAAATTGTGCTTCCTAGCTGTTTTTTATAAAATCACTGAATCAAATCTAACTCTGATAACATCAGAGAAGGCCAGGTACCCTACACAATAAGATGGGGTTTGAAATTTTGACATGTCTACTTAAATACCACCAAAATCTGATCACAAGGTCAATTACGTCCCTGGGTGGGATTGAACCACCAACCTTTTGGTTAATAGCCTTACACACTAACCAATTGCGCCACAGAGACACTTTGCAAAAGACCATACTGACAAAGGCTAATAAGCATTCATCTAGAACGTTTCCTAGAAAAACTTTAAAAAGTCAATAATCTGGAGAGTTTTTGTAAGATGTTTCTTCCATCAACCAATGAAGAAACACATTGGTACTTTCCCATGATGAGTGAGTGCTTCAGGATCTCTTGCACTTACATGTGCAGCAGAGTACTGCAATGGAAGCATGCTGGGCCCATAACCCAGAGATAGGCAGATTGAAACTATCGTTTGCTATATGCATTTTTTTGTTAATTAAAGTAATCCAAAACTGGGATTGATATTTTGGCTCTTTTATTTTTACTTAAAGTACAATAACTTTTACCATTTTAATTTGTTTTAATAGTATATTGACAGTATTGTTTTCTTTCAAAAATCCACTTCATTTTCTTTACCCTATTATTAAAATGGTAATTGACAAAAACAAACTACATTGTCACCAGAAGAGCAATACAAAATGTACAAGTGATATATTAAAATCATCTTTCCAGCTTGAATTTCAATGATGCATTGGGGCAACGATTTTGTGAGAAACATCTTCACCCTTAAATAAAGATTTTCTTAATTCCTTACCTGTGTGCTAATTAGATATCACCTTGTTTTCACATTAAACAGACTTCCACATGAGAAAGCAGCAAGGATGCAGTGGCGTTAATGTTTCCTGGTGTCAACCTGTATTATTTCAGTAGACATTGAAATGAGGATGCATCTTGCTGCCTTTCCAATGAAGCAAGTTTAATTTAGTAATAGGTGAAAAACCATCCCTACAACGGTGTTAATCAGAGACTTGGCTTTGTGGACACTTTTCAGAGAACAAATTTGTTAGCATAAAAATAAACCAGAAAATGAAGAGCTGTTTAATCACTCAATTGGATTTTTTTGCCAGCATATTTTTTTTCTCTGCAACCCACTGCTAAATTGTGCTTCCTAGCTGTTTTTTATAAAATCACTGAATCAAATCTAACTCTGATAACATCAGAGAAGGCCAGGTACCCTACACAATAAGATGGGGTTTGAAATTTTGACATGTCTACTTAAATATCACCAAAATCTGATCACAAGGTCAATTACGTCCCTGGGTGGGATTGAACCACCAACCTTTTGGTTAATAGCCTTACACACTAACCAATTGCGCCACAGAGACACTTTGCAAAAGACCATACTGACAAAGGCTAATAAGCATTCATCTAGAACGTTTCCTAGAAAAACTTTAAAAAGTCAATAATCTGGAGAGTTTTTGTAAGATGTTTCTTCCATCAACCAATGAAGAAACACATTGGTACTTTCCCATGATGAGTGAGTGCTTCAGGATCTCTTGCACTTACATGTGCAGCAGAGTACTGCAATGGAAGCATGCTGGGCCCATAACCCAGAGGTAGGCAGATTGAAACTATCCTTTGCTATATGCATTTTTTTTTGTTAATTAAAGTAATCCAAAACTGGGATTGATATTTTGTCTCTTTTATTTTTACTTAAAGTACAATAACTTTTACCATTTTAATTTGTTTTGATAGTATATTGACAGTATTGTTTTCTTTCAAAAATCCACTTAATTTTCTTTACCCTATTATTAAAATTGTAATTGACAAAAACAAACTACATTGTCACCAGAAGAGCAATACAAAATGTACAAGTGATATATTAAAATCATCTTTCCAGTTTGAATTTCAATGATGCATTGGGGCAACGATTTTGTGAGAAACATCTTCACCCTTAAATAAAGATTTTCTTAATTCCTTACCTGTGTGCTAATTAGATATCACCTTGTTTTCACATTAAACAGACTTCCACATGAGAAAGCAGCAAGGATGCAGTGGCGTTAATGTTTCCTGGTGTCAACCTGTATTATTTCAGTAGACATTGAAATGAGGATACATCTTGCTGCCTTTCCAATGAAGCAAGTTTAATTTAGTAATAGGTGAAAAACCATCCCTACAAAGGTGTTAATCAGAGACTTGGCTTTGTGGACACTTTTCAGAGAACAAATTTGTTAGCATAAAAATAAAGCCAGAAAATGAAGAGCTGTTTAATCACTCAATTGTATTTTTTTGCCAGCATATTTTTTTTATCTGCAACCCACTGCTAAATTGTGCTTCCTAGCTGTTTTTAATAAAATCACTGAATCAAATCTAACTCTGATTACATCAGAGAAGGCCAGGTACCCTACACAATAAAAGGGGGTTTGAAATTTTGACTTGTCTACTTAAATATCACCAAAATCTGATCACAAGGTCAATTACATTCCTGGGTGGGATTGAACCACCAACCTTTTGGTTAATAGCCTTACACACTAACCAATTGCGCCACAGAGACACTTTGCAAAAGTACATACTGACAAAGGCTAATAAGCATTCATCTAGAACGTTTCCTAGAAAAACTTTAAAAAGTCAATAATCTGGAGAGTTTTTGTAAGATGTTTCTTCCATCAACCAACGAAGAAACACATTGGTACTTTCCCATGATGAGTGAGTGCTCCAGGATCTCTTGCACTTACATGTGCAGCAGAGTACTGCAATGGAAGCATGCTGGGCTCATAACCCAGAGGTAGGCAGATTGAAACTATCCTTTGCTATATGCATTTTTTTTTGTTAATTAAAGTAATCCAAAACTGGGATTGATATTTTTGCTCTTTTATTTTTACTTAAAGTACAATAACTTTTACCATTTTAATTTGTTTTAATAGTATATTGACAGTATTGTTTTCTTTCAAAAATCCACTTAATTTTCTTTACCCTATTATTAAAATGGTAATTGACAAAAACAAACTACATTGTCACCAGAAGAGCAATACAAAATGTACAAGTGATATATTAAAATCATCTTTCCAGCTTGAATTTCAATGATGCATTGGGGCAACGATTTTGTGAGAAACATCTTCACCCTTAAATAAAGATTTTCTTAATTCCTTACCTGTGTGCTAATTAGATATCACCTTGTTTTCACATTAAACAGACTTCCACATGAGAAAGCAGCAAGGATGCAGTGGCGTTAATGTTTCCTGGTGTCAACCTGTATTATTTCAGTAGATATTGAAATGACGATGCATCTTGCTGCCTTTCCAATGAAGCAAGTTTAATTTAGTAATAGGTGAAAAACCATCCCTACAAAGGTGTTAATCAGATACTTGGCTTTGTGGACACTTTTCAGAGAACAAATTTGTTAGCATAAAAATAAAGCCAGAAAATGAAGAGCTGTTTAATCACTCAATTGGATTTTTTTGCCAGCATATTTCTTTTTCTCTGCAACCCACTGCTAAATTGTGCTTCCTAGCTGTTTTTTTTATAAAATCACTTAATCAAATCTAACTCTGATTACATCAGAGAAGGCCAGGTACCCTACACCACAAGAGGGGGTTTGAAATTTTGACTTGTCTACTTAAAGATCACCAAAATCTGATAACAAGGTAAATTACGTCCCTGGGTGGGATTGAACCACCAACCTTTTGGATAATAACCGAACACGCTAACTGATTGCGCCACAGAGACACTTTGCAAACGTACATTCTGACAAACGCTAATAAGCATTCATCTAGAACGTTTCCTAGAAAAACTTTAAAAAGTCAATAATCTGGAGAGTTTTTGTAAGATGTTTCTTCCATCAATCAACGAAGAACATTCAAGGGCATAGAAGGGAGCGGCTCAAGAAAAGAGAAGTGGAAACAGACAGCAAACTAGGCTGGAGAAAGACCTGAGACAAAGAGATCTGAATTATATGAGAGCCGACCAGAGGAAACACAAATTATGCAGTCAAGTGTCCCACATTTGGGGAAATCGCAGGAGCAGCACACCCAAAGTGCAATGGGTGAGCCTTGCCCTGGGAGAAGCACCTTCCTGATCATAGTATCTCACCTGGCAGGTAAATAGGAGTTGGGCTAGAGCTGGGGAGGGTCGCTGCTCGTGCACCCCCCTGTCAAGTGAAGGAGATCCAACTGAGGCAGCACAAGGGAACTCTCGAAAGAAGAACAAGGCTAGAGGAAGATCTGAGACAAAGAAATCTGACTTTTACCAGAGCTGACCAGAGGAAAGCACAAACACAGTCCCCCACTACCACAAATAATGCAGTTGAGTTTCCCACATTTGGGGAAATCACAGGGGTCAGCATACCCAGAATGCAATGAATGAACCTCACCCTGGGAGAACAATCTTCATGACCATGGTATCTCCTATGCAAAATAAGTATGATTTGGGATAGGGCTGGGGAGGGCCGCTGCTCAGGCACATCTCTGTCAAGTAAAGGAGATTCAACTGAGGCAGCACAAGGGAACTCTCATCTGGGGACAACAACTGCAGGGAGAACACATATTTTCAGATGAACATGGGAGGACAGAAGGCTGCCTAATACTGAAGCACCCCCAAACAACAAACCAAATGCAACAACTAGTGCAAGCATTCCTGGGGGAAGGCCTGCAGCAGATTGATTTGCATATGGTAATGCCATCCAAGCAGTGGGTCAAAGTTGGCTTCAACCCTCGTCTGCATATCAAAAAAGAGAAAAGGGGCGTGCAGGGCATGGCGGCCTTTTGCGGCGCTTGGATGACCCCTAGTTCGCATTAAACACCTCCACCCTCCTTCGGTGTGGGGCTCATGTTGGCTATGCCCCAGCCCCTGAAGCATTCAAGCTGATTTCTTGCAGCAGCTGGGCACTGTAACAGCTCCAGAGCTGCTCTGTAAGGCAAGTAAAAAAGGGTGTGGGCCCTGCAGCACTACCTGTAGTTTGCATTGTGCATTGGAAGGCACAAAGTAAGCAGACGGGAGAAGTCAGGATAGTGCACAAGGGCATAGAAGGGAGCGGCTCAAGAAAAGAGAAGGGGAAACAGACAGCAAACTAGGCTGGAGAGAGACCTGAGACAAAGAGATCTGAATTATACGAGAGCCGACCAGGGGAAACACAAATTATGCAGTCAAGTGTCCCACATTTGGGGAAATTGCAGGTGTAGCACACCCAGAGTGCAATGGGTGAGCCTTGCCCTGGGAGAAGCACCTTCATGATCATAGTATCTCACCTGGCAGGTAAGTAGGAGTTGGGCTAGAGCTGGGGAGGGTCGCTGCTCGGGCACCCCCCTGTCAAGTGAAGGAGATCCAACTGAGGCAGCACAAGGGAACTCTTGAAAGAGGAACAAGGCTAGAGGAAGATCTGAGACAAAGAAATCTGACTTTTACCAGAGCTGACCAGAAGAAAGCACAAACACAGTCCCCCACTACCACAAATAATGCTGTCGAGTTTCCCACATTTGGGGAAATCACAGGGGTCAGCATACCCAGAATGCAATGAATGAACCTCACCCTGGGAGAACAATCTTCATGACCATGGTATCTCCTATGCAAAATAAGTATGATTTGGGATAGGGCTGGGGAGGGCCGCTGCCCAGGCACATCTCTGTCAAGTAAAGGAGATTCAACTGAGACAGCACAAGGGAACTCTCATCTGGGGACAACAACTGCAGGGAGAACACATATTTTCAGATGAACATGGGAGGGCAGAAGGCTGCCTAATACTGAAGCACCCCCAAACAACAAACCAAATGCAACAACTAGTGTAAGCATTCCTGGGGGAAGGCCTGCAGCAGATGGATTTGCATATGGTGATGTCATCCAAGCAGTGGGTCAAAGTTGGCTTCAACCCTCGTCTGCATATGAAAAGAAAAAAGGGATGTGCAGGGCATGGCGTCCTTTTGTGGCGCTTGGATGACCCTTAATTCGCATTAAACATCTCCACCCTCCTTCGGTGTGGGGCTCATGTTGGCTATGCCCCAGCCCCTGAAGCATTCAAGATGATTTCTTGCAGCAGCTGGGCACTGTAACAGCTCCAGAGCTGTTCTGTAAAGCATGTAAAAGGGTGTGGGCCCTGCAGCACTACCTGTAGTATGCATTGTGCGTTGGAAGGCACAAAGTAAGCAGACGGGAGAGGTCAGGATAGTGCGCAAGGGCATAGAAGGGAGCGGCTCAAGAAAAGAGAAGTGGAAACAGACAGCAAACTAGGCTGGAGAAAGACCTGAGACAAAGAGATCTGAATTATACGAGAGCCGACCAGAGGAAACACAAATTATGCAGTCAAGTTTCCCACATTTGGGGAAATCGCAGGAGCAGCACACCCAGAGTGCAATGGGTGAGCCTTGCCCTGGGAGAAGCACCTTCCTGATCATAGTATCTCACCTGGCAGGTAAGTAGGAGTTGGGCTAGAGCTGGGGAGGGTCGCTGCTCGGGCACCCCCCTGTCAAGTGAAGGAGATCCAACTGAGGCAGCACAAGGGAACTCTCGAAAGAAGAACAAGGCTTGAGGAAGATCTGAGACAAAGAAATCTGACTTTTACCAGAGCTGAGCAGAGGAAAGCACAAACACAGTCCCCCACTACCACAAATAATGCAGTCGAGTTTCCCACATTTGGGGAAATCACAGGGGTCAGCATACCCAGAATGCAATGAATGAACCTCACCCTGGGAGAACAATCTTCATGACCATGGTATCTCCTATGCAAAATAAGTATGATTTGGGATAGGGCTGGGGAGGGCCGCTGCTCAGGCACATCTCTGTCAAGTAAAGGAGATTCAACTGAGGCAGCACAAGGGAACTCTCATCTGGGGACAACAACTGCAGGGAGAACACATATTTTCAGATGAACATGGGAGGGCAGAAGGCTGCCTAATACCGAAGCACCCCCAAACAACAAACCAAATGCAACAACTAGTGCAAGCATTCCTGGGGGAAGGCCTGCAGCAGATTGATTTGCATATGGTAATGCCATCCAAGCAGTGGGTCAAAGTTGGCTTCAACCCTCGTCTGCATATGAAAAGAGAAAAGGGGCGTGCAGGGCATGGCGGCCTTTTGCGGCGCTTGGGTGACCCTTAGTTCGCATTAAACACCTCCACCCTCCTTCGGTGTGGGGCTCATGTTGGCAATGCCCCAGCCCCTGAAGCATTCAAGCTGATTTCTTGCAGCAGCTGGGTACTGTAACAGCTCCAGAGCTGCTCTGTGAGGCAAGTAAAAGGGTGTGGGCCCTGCAGCACTACCTGTAGTTTGCATTGTGTGTTGGAAGGCACAAAGTAAGCAGACGGGAGAAGTCAGGATAGTGCGCAAGGGCATAGAAGGGAGCGGCTCAAGAAAAGAGAAGTGGAAACAGACAGCAAACTAGGCTGGAGAGAGACCTGAGACAAAGAGATCTGAATTATACGAGAGACGACCAGGGTAAACACAAATTATGCAGTCAAGTTTCCCACATTTGGGGAAATCACAGGGGCAGCACACCCAGAGTGCAATGGGTGAGCCTTGCCCTGGGAGAAGCACCTACATGATCATAGTATCTCACCTGGCAGGTAAGTAGGAGTTGGGCTAGAGCTGGGGAGGGTCGCTGCTCGGGTACCCCCCTGTCAAGTGAAGGAGATCCAACTGAGGCAGCACAAGGGAACTCTCGAAAGAGGAACAAGGCTAGAGGAAGATCTGAGACAAAGAAATCTGATTTTTACCAGAGTTGACCAGAAGAAAGCACAAACACAGTCCCCCACTACCACAAATAATGCAGTCGAGTTTCCCACATTTGGGGAAATCACAGGGGTCAGCATACCCAGAATGCAATGAATGAACCTCACCCTGGGAGAACAATCTTCATGACCATGGTATCTCCTATGCAAAATAAGTATGATTTGGGATAGGGCTGGGGAGGGCCGCTGCTCAGGCACATCTCTGTCAAGTAAAGAAGATTCAACTGAGGCAGCACAAGGGAACTCTCATCTGGGGACAACAACTGCAGGGAGAACACATATTTTCAGATGAACATGGGAGGGCAGAAGGCTGCCTAATACTGAAGCACCCCCAAACAACAAACCAAATGCAACAACTAGTGCAAGCATTCCTGGGGGAAGGCCTGCAGCAGATGGATTTGCATATGGTGATGTCATCCAAGCAGTGGGTCAAAGTTGGCTTCAACCCTCGTCTGCATATGAAAAGAAAAAAGGGATGTGCAGGGCATGGTGTCCTTTTGTGGCGCTTGGATGACCCCTCCTTCGGTGTGGGGCTCATGTTGGCTATGCCCCAGCCCCTGAAGCATTCAAGATGATTTCTTGCAGCAGCTGGGCACTGTAACAGCTCCAGAGTTGCTCTGTAAAGCATGTAAAAGGGTGTGGGCCCTGCAGCACTACCTGTAGTATGCATTGTGCGTTGGAAGGCACAAAGTAAGCAGACGGGAGAGGTCAGGATAGTGCGCAACTGCATAGAAGGGAGCGGCTCAAGAAAAGAGAAGTGGAAACAGACAGCAAACTAGGCTGGAGAAAGACCTGAGACAAAGAGATCTGAATTATATGAGAGCCGACCAGAGGAAACACAAATTATGCAGTCAAGTGTCCCACATTTGGGGAAATCGCAGGAGCAGCACACCCAGAGTGCAATGGGTGAGCCTTGCCCTGGGAGAAGCACCTTCCTGATCATAGTATCTCACCTGGCAGGTAAATAGGAGTTGGGCTAGAGCTGGGGAGGGTCGCTGCTCGTGCACCCCCCTGTCAAGTGAAGGAGATCCAACTGAGGCAGCACAAGGGAACTCTCGAAAGAAGAACAAGGCTAGAGGAAGATCTGAGACAAAGAAATCTGACTTTTACCAGAGCTGACCAGAGGAAAGCACAAACACAGTCCCCCACTACCACAAATAATGCAGTCGAGTTTCCCACATTTGGGGAAATCACAGGGGTCAGCATACCCAGAATGCAATGAATGAACCTCACCCTGGGAGAACAATCTTCATGACCATGGTATCTCCTATGCAAAATAAGTATGATTTGGGATAGGGCTGGGGAGGGCCGCTGCTCAGGCACATCTCTGTCAAGTAAAGGAGATTCAACTGAGGCAGCACAAGGGAACTCTCATCTGGGGACAACAACTGCAGGGAGAACACATATTTTCAGATGAACATGGGAGGGCAGAAGGCTGCCTAATACTGAAGCACCCCCAAACAACAAACCAAATGCAACAACTAGTGCAAGCATTCCTGGGGGAAGGCCTGCAGCAGATTGATTTGCATATGGTAATGCCATCCAAGCAGTGGGTCAAAGTTGGCTTCTACCCTCGTCTGCATATGAAAAGAGAAAAGGGGTGTGCAGGGCATGGCGGCCTTTTGCGGCGCTTGGATGACCCTTAGTTCGCATTAAACACCTCCGCCCTCCTTCGGTGTGGGGCTCATGTTGGCTATGCCCCAGCCCCTGAAGCATTCAAGCTGATTTCTTGCAGCAGCTGGGCACTGTAACAGCTCCAGAGCTGCTCTGTAAGGCAAGTAAAAGGGTGTGGGCCCTGCAGCACTACCTGTAGTTTGCATTGTGCATTGTAAGGCACAAAGTAAGCAGACGGGAGAAGTCAGGATAGTGCGCAAGGGCATAGAAGGGAGCGGCTCAAGAAAAGAGAAGTGGAAACAGACAGCAAACTAGGCTGGAGAGAGACCTGAGACAAAGAGATCTGAATTATACGAGAGCCGACAAGGGGAAACACAAATTATGCAGTCAAGTGTCCCACATTTGGGGAAATTGCAGGAGCAGCACACCCAGAGTGCAATGGGTGAGCCTTGCCCTGGGAGAAGCACCTTCATGATCATAGTATCTCACCTGGCAGGTAAGTAGGAGTTGGGCTAGAGCTGGGGAGGGTCGCTGCTCGGGCACCCCCCTGTCAAGTGAAGGAGATCCAACTGAGGCAGCACAAGGGAACTCTCGAAAGAGGAACAAGGCTAGAGGAAGATCTGAGACAAAGAAATCTGACTTTTACCAGAGCTGACCAGAGGAAAGCACAAACACAGTCCCCCTCTACCACAAATAATGCAGTCGAGTTTCCCACATTTGGGGAAATCACAGGGGTCAGCATACCCAGAATGCAATGAATGAACCTCACCCTGGGAGAACAATCTTCATGACCATGGTATCTCCTATGCAAAATAGGTATGATTTGGGATAGGGCTGGGGAGGGCCGCTGCTCAGGCACATCTCTGTCAAGTAAAGGAGATTCAACTGAGGCAGCACAAGGGAACTCTCATCTGGGGACAACAACTGCAGGGAGAACACATATTTTCAGATGAACATGGAAGGGCAGAAGGCTGCCTAATACTGAAGCAGCCCCAAACAATAAACCAAATGCAACTACTAGTACAAGCATTCCTGGGGGTAGGCCTGCAGCAGATGGATTTGCATATGGTGATGTCATCCAAGCAGTGGGTCAAAGTTGGCTTCAACCCTCATCTGCATATGAAAAGAGAAAAGGGGCGTGCAGGGCATGGCGGCCTTTTGCGGCGCTTGGATGACCCCTAGTTCGCATTAAACACCTCCACCCTCCTTCGGTGTGGGGCTCATGTTGGCTATGCCCCAGCCCCTGAAGCATTCAAGCTGATTTCTTGCAGCAGCTGGGCACTGTAACAGCTCCAGAGCTGCTCTGTAAGGCAAGTAAAAGGGTGTGGGCCCTGCAGCACTACCTGTAGTTCGCATTGTGCGTTGGAAGGCACAAAGTAAGCAGATGGGAGAAGTCAGGATAGTGCGCAAGGGCATAGAAGGGAGCGGCTCAAGAAAAGAGAAGTGGAAACAGACAGCAAACTAGGCTGAAGAGAGACCTGAGACAAAGAGATCTGAATTATATGAGAGCCGACCATGGGAAACACAAATTATGCAGTTAAGTTTCCCACATTTGGGGAAATCAAAGAAGCAGCACACCCAGAGTGCAATGGGTGAGCCTTGCCCTGGGAGAAGCACCTACATGATCATAGTATCTCACCTGGCAGGTAAGTAGGAGTTGGGCTAGAGCTGGGGAGGGTCGCTGCTCGGGCACCCCCCTGTCAAGTGAAGGAGATCCAACTGAGGCAGCACAAGGGAACTCTCGAAAGAAGAACAAGGCTAGAGGAAGATCTGAGACAAAGAAATCTGACTTTTACCAGAGCTGACCAGAGGAAAGCACAAACACAGTCCCCCACTACCACAAATAATGCAGTCGAGTTTCCCACATTTGGGGAAATCACAGGGGTCATCATACCCAGAATGCAATGAATGAACCTCACCCTGGGAGAACAATCTTCATGACCATGATATCTCCTATGCAAAATAAGTATGATTTGGGATAGGGCTGGGGAGGGCCGCTGCTCAGGCACATCTCTGTCAAGTAAAGGCGATTCAACTGAGGCAGCACAAGGGAACTCTCATCTGGGGACAACAACTGCAGGGAGAACACATATTTTCAGATGAACATGGGAGGGCAGAAGGCTGCCTAATACTGAAGCACCCCCAAACAACAAACCAAATGCAACAACTAGTGCAAGCATTCCTGGGGGAAGGCCTGCAGCAGATGGATTTGCATATGGTGATGTCATCCAAGCAGTGGGTCAAAGTTGGCTTCAACCCTCGTCTGCATATGAAAAGAAAAAAGGGATGTGCAGGGCATGGCGGCCTTTTGCGGCGCTTGGATGACTTCTAATTCGCATTAAACACCTCCACCCTCCTTCGGTGTGGGGCTCATGTTGGCTATGCCCCAGCACCTGAAGCATTCAAGCTGATTTCTTGCAGCAGCTGGGCACTGTAACAGCTCCAGAGCTGCTCTGTAAGGCAAGTAAAAGGGTGTGGGCCCTGCAGCACTACCTGTAGTTCGCATTGTGCGTTGGAAGGCACAAAGTAAGCAGACGGGAGAAGTCAGGATAGTGCGCAAGGGCATAGAAGGGAACGGCTCAAGAAAAAAGAAGTGGAAACAGACAGCAAACTAGGCTGGAGAGAGACCTGAGACAAAGAGATCTGAATTATACGAGAGCCGACCAGAGAAAACACAAATTATGCAGTCAAGTGTCCCACATTTGGGGAAATCGCAGGAGCAGCACACCCAGAGTGCAATGGGTGAGCCTTGCCCTGGGAGAAGCACCTTCCTGATCATAGTATCTCACCTGGCAGGTAAGTAGGAGTTGGGCTAGAGCTGGGGAGGGTCGCTGCTCGGGCACCCCCCTGTCAAGTGAAGGAGATCCAACTGAGGCAGCACAAGGGAACTCTCGAAAGAAGAACAAGGCTAGAGGAAGATCTGAGACAAAGAAATCTGACTTTTACCAGAGCTGACCAGAGGAAAGCACAAACACAGTCCCCCACTACCACAAATAATGCAGTCGAGTTTCCCACATTTGGGGAAATCACAGGGGTCAGCATACCCAGAATGCAATGAATGAACCTCACCCTGGGAGAACAATCTTCATGACCATGGTATCTCCTATGCAAAATAAGTATGATTTGGGATAGGGCTGGGGAGGGCCGCTGCTCAGGCATATATCTGTCAAGTAAAGGAGATTCAACTGAGGCAGCACAAGGGAACTCTCATCTGGGGACAACAACTGCAGGGAGAACACATATTTTCAAATGAACATGGGAGGGCAGAAGGCTGCCTAATACTGAAGCACCCCCAAACAACAAACCAAATGCAACAACTAGTACAAGCATTCCTGGGGGAAGGTCTGCAGAAGACGGATTTGCATACAGTGATGTCATCCAAGCAGTGGGCCAAAGTTGGCTGGAACCCTCATCTGCATATGAAAAGAGAAAAGGGGTATGCAGGGCATGGCGGCCTTTTGCGGCGCTTGGATGACCCTTAGTTCGCATTAAACACCCCCACCCTCCTTCGGTGTGGGGCTCATGTTGGCAATGCCCCAGCCCCTGAAGCATTCCTGCTGATTTCTTGCAGCAGCTGGGCACTGTAACAGCTCCAGAGCTGCTCTGTAAGGCAACTAAAAGGGTGTGGGCCCTGCAGCACTACCTGTAGTTCGCATTGTGCGTTGGAAGGCACAAAGTAAGCAGACGGGAGAAGTCAGGATAGTGCGCAAGGGCATAGAAGGGAGCAGCTCAAGAAAAGAGAAGTGGAAACAGACAGCAAACTAGGCTGGAGAGAGACCTGAGACAAAGAGATCTGAATTATACGAGAGCCGACCAGAGGAAACACAAATTATGCAATCAAGTGTCCCACATTTGGGGAAATCGCAGGAGCAGCACACCCAGAGTGCAATGGGTGAGCCTTGCCCTGGGAGAAGCACCTTCCTGATCATAGTATCTCACCTGGCAGGTAAGTAGGAGTTGGGCTAGAGCTGGGGAGGGTCGCTGCTCGGGCACCCCCCTGTCAAGTGAAGGAGATCCAACTGAGGCAGCACAAGGGAACTCTCGAAAGAAGAACAAGGCTAGAGGAAGATCTGAGACAAAGAAATCTGACTTTTACCAGAGCTGACCAGAGGAAAGCACAAACACAGTCCCCCACTACCACAAATAATGCAGTCGAGTTTCCCACATTTGGGGAAATCACAGGGGTCAGCATACCCAGAATGCAATGAATGAACCTCACCCTGGGAGAACAATCTTCATGACCATGGTATCTCCTATGCAAAATAAGTATGATTTGGGATAGGGCTGGGGAGGGCCGCTGCTCAGGCACATCTCTGTCAAGTAAAGGAGATTCAACTGAGGCAGCACAAGGGAACTCTCATCTGGGGACAACAACTGCAGGGAGAACACATATTTTCAGATGAACATGGGAGGGCAGAAGGCTGCCTAATACTGAAGCACCCCCAAACAACAAACCAAATGCAACAACTAGTGCAAGCATTCCTGGGGGAAGGCCTGCAGCAGATGGATTTGCATATGGTGATGTCATCCAAGCAGTGGGTCAAAGTTGGCTTCAACCCTCGTCTGCATATGAAAAGAGAAAAGGGGCGTGCAGGGCATGGCGGCCTTTTGCGGCGCTTGGATGACCCCTAGTTCGCATTAAACACCTCCACCCTCCTTCGGTGTGGGGCTCATGTTGGCTATGCCCCAGCCCCTGAAGCATTCAAGCTGATTTCTTGCAGCAGCTGGGCACTGTAACAGCTCCAGAGCTGCTCTGTAAGGCAAGTAAAAGAGTGTGGGCCCTGCAGCACTACCTGTAGTTCGCATTGTGCGTTGGAAGGCACAAAGTAAGCAGACGGGAGAAGTCAGGATAGTGCGCAAGGGCATAGAAGGGAGCGGCTCAAGAAAAGAGAAGTGGAAACAGACAGCAAACTAGGCTGGAGAGAGACCTGAGACAAAGAGATCTGAATTATACGAGAGCCGACCAGAGGAAACACAAATTATGCAGTCAAGTGTCCCACATTTGGGGAAATCGCAGGAGCAGCACACCCAGAGTGCAATGGGTGAGCCTTGCCCTGGGAGAAGCACCTTCCTGATCATAGTATCTCACCTGGCAGGTAAGTAGGAGTTGGGCTAGAGCTGGGGGGGGTCGCTGCTCGGGCACCCCCCTGTCAAGTGAAGGAGATCCAACTGAAGCAGCACAAGGGAACTCTCGAAAGAAGAACAAGGCTAGAGGAAGATCTGAGACAAAGAAATCTGACTTTTACCAGAGCTGACCAGAGGAAAGCACAAACACAGTCCCCCACTACCACAAATAATGCAGTCGAGTTTCCCACATTTGGGGAAATCACAGGGGTCAGCATACCCAGAATGCAATGAATGAACCTCACCCTGGGAGAACAATCTTCATGACCATGGTATCTCCTATGCAAAATAAGTATGATTTGAGATAGGGCTGGGGAGGGCCGCTGCTCAGGCACATCTCTGTCAAGTAAAGGAGATTCAACTGAGGCAGCACAAGGGAACTCTCATCTGGGGACAACAACTGCAGGGAGAACACATATTTTCAGATGAACATGGGAGGGCAGAAGGCTGCCTAATACTGAAGCACCCCCAAACAACAAACCAAATGCAACAACTAGTGCAAGCATTCCTGGGGGAAGGCCTGCAGCAGATTGATTTGCATATGGTAATGCCATCCAAGCAGTGGGTCAAAGTTGGCTTCAACCCTCGTCTGCATATGAAAAGAGAAAAGGGGCGTGCAGGGCATGGCAGCCTTTTGCGGCGCTTGGATGACCCCTAGTTCGCATTAAACACCTTCACCCTCCTTCGGTGTGGGGCTCATGTTGGCTATGCCCCAGCCCCTGAAGCATTCAAGCTGATTTCTTGCAGCAGCTGGGCACTGTAACAGCTCCAGAGCTGCTCTGTAAGGCAAGTAAAAGGGTGTGGGCCCTGCAGCACTACCTGTAGTTTGCATTGTGCATTGTAAGGCACAAAGTAAGCAGACGGGAGAAGTCAGGATAGTGCGCAAGGGCATAGAAGGGAGCGGCTCAAGAAAAGAGAAGTGGAAACAGACAGCAAACTAGGCTGGAGAGAGACCTGAGACAAAGAGATCTGAATTATACGAGAGCCGACAAGGGGAAACACAAATTATGCAGTCAAGTGTCCCACATTTGGGGAAATTGCAGGAGCAGCACACCCAGAGTGCAATGGGTGAGCCTTGCCCTGGGAGAAGCACCTTCATGATCATAGTATCTCACCTGGCAGGTAAGTAGGAGTTGGGCTAGAGCTGGGGAGGGTCGCTGCTCGGGCACCCCCCTGTCAAGTGAAGGAGATCCAACTGAGGCAGCACAAGGGAACTCTCGAAAGAGGAACAAGGCTAGAGGAAGATCTGAGACAAAGAAATCTGACTTTTACCAGAGCTGACCAGAGGAAAGCACAAACACAGTCCCCCTCTACCACAAATAATGCAGTCGAGTTTCCCACATTTGGGGAAATCACAGGGGTCAGCATACCCAGAATGCAATGAATGAACCTCACCCTGGGAGAACAATCTTCATGACCATGGTATCTCCTATGCAAAATAGGTATGATTTGGGATAGGGCTGGGGAGGGCCGCTGCTCAGGCACATCTCTGTCAAGTAAAGGAGATTCAACTGAGGCAGCACAAGGGAACTCTCATCTGGGGACAACAACTGCAGGGAGAACACATATTTTCAGATGAACATGGAAGGGCAGAAGGCTGCCTAATACTGAAGCAGCCCCAAACAATAAACCAAATGCAACTACTAGTACAAGCATTCCTGGGGGTAGGCCTGCAGCAGATGGATTTGCATATGGTGATGTCATCCAAGCAGTGGGTCAAAGTTGGCTTCAACCCTCATCTGCATATGAAAAGAGAAAAGGGGCGTGCAGGGCATGGCGGCCTTTTGCGGCGCTTGGATGACCCCTAGTTCGCATTAAACACCTCCACCCTCCTTCGGTGTGGGGCTCATGTTGGCTATGCCCCAGCCCCTGAAGCATTCAAGCTGATTTCTTGCAGCAGCTGGGCACTGTAACAGCTCCAGAGCTGCTCTGTAAGGCAAGTAAAAGGGTGTGGGCCCTGCAGCACTACCTGTAGTTCGCATTGTGCGTTGGAAGGCACAAAGTAAGCAGATGGGAGAAGTCAGGATAGTGCGCAAGGGCATAGAAGGGAGCGGCTCAAGAAAAGAGAAGTGGAAACAGACAGCAAACTAGGCTGAAGAGAGACCTGAGACAAAGAGATCTGAATTATATGAGAGCCGACCATGGGAAACACAAATTATGCAGTTAAGTTTCCCACATTTGGGGAAATCAAAGAAGCAGCACACCCAGAGTGCAATGGGTGAGCCTTGCCCTGGGAGAAGCACCTACATGATCATAGTATCTCACCTGGCAGGTAAGTAGGAGTTGGGCTAGAGCTGGGGAGGGTCGCTGCTCGGGCACCCCCCTGTCAAGTGAAGGAGATCCAACTGAGGCAGCACAAGGGAACTCTCGAAAGAAGAACAAGGCTAGAGGAAGATCTGAGACAAAGAAATCTGACTTTTACCAGAGCTGACCAGAGGAAAGCACAAACACAGTCCCCCACTACCACAAATAATGCAGTCGAGTTTCCCACATTTGGGGAAATCACAGGGGTCATCATACCCAGAATGCAATGAATGAACCTCACCCTGGGAGAACAATCTTCATGACCATGATATCTCCTATGCAAAATAAGTATGATTTGGGATAGGGCTGGGGAGGGCCGCTGCTCAGGCACATCTCTGTCAAGTAAAGGCGATTCAACTGAGGCAGCACAAGGGAACTCTCATCTGGGGACAACAACTGCAGGGAGAACACATATTTTCAGATGAACATGGGAGGGCAGAAGGCTGCCTAATACTGAAGCACCCCCAAACAACAAACCAAATGCAACAACTAGTGCAAGCATTCCTGGGGGAAGGCCTGCAGCAGATGGATTTGCATATGGTGATGTCATCCAAGCAGTGGGTCAAAGTTGGCTTCAACCCTCGTCTGCATATGAAAAGAAAAAAGGGATGTGCAGGGCATGGCGGCCTTTTGCGGCGCTTGGATGACTTCTAATTCGCATTAAACACCTCCACCCTCCTTCGGTGTGGGGCTCATGTTGGCTATGCCCCAGCACCTGAAGCATTCAAGCTGATTTCTTGCAGCAGCTGGGCACTGTAACAGCTCCAGAGCTGCTCTGTAAGGCAAGTAAAAGGGTGTGGGCCCTGCAGCACTACCTGTAGTTCGCATTGTGCGTTGGAAGGCACAAAGTAAGCAGACGGGAGAAGTCAGGATAGTGCGCAAGGGCATAGAAGGGAACGGCTCAAGAAAAAAGAAGTGGAAACAGACAGCAAACTAGGCTGGAGAGAGACCTGAGACAAAGAGATCTGAATTATACGAGAGCCGACCAGAGAAAACACAAATTATGCAGTCAAGTGTCCCACATTTGGGGAAATCGCAGGAGCAGCACACCCAGAGTGCAATGGGTGAGCCTTGCCCTGGGAGAAGCACCTTCCTGATCATAGTATCTCACCTGGCAGGTAAGTAGGAGTTGGGCTAGAGCTGGGGAGGGTCGCTGCTCGGGCACCCCCCTGTCAAGTGAAGGAGATCCAACTGAGGCAGCACAAGGGAACTCTCGAAAGAAGAACAAGGCTAGAGGAAGATCTGAGACAAAGAAATCTGACTTTTACCAGAGCTGACCAGAGGAAAGCACAAACACAGTCCCCCACTACCACAAATAATGCAGTCGAGTTTCCCACATTTGGGGAAATCACAGGGGTCAGCATACCCAGAATGCAATGAATGAACCTCACCCTGGGAGAACAATCTTCATGACCATGGTATCTCCTATGCAAAATAAGTATGATTTGGGATAGGGCTGGGGAGGGCCGCTGCTCAGGCATATATCTGTCAAGTAAAGGAGATTCAACTGAGGCAGCACAAGGGAACTCTCATCTGGGGACAACAACTGCAGGGAGAACACATATTTTCAAATGAACATGGGAGGGCAGAAGGCTGCCTAATACTGAAGCACCCCCAAACAACAAACCAAATGCAACAACTAGTACAAGCATTCCTGGGGGAAGGTCTGCAGAAGACGGATTTGCATACAGTGATGTCATCCAAGCAGTGGGCCAAAGTTGGCTGGAACCCTCATCTGCATATGAAAAGAGAAAAGGGGTATGCAGGGCATGGCGGCCTTTTGCGGCGCTTGGATGACCCTTAGTTCGCATTAAACACCCCCACCCTCCTTCGGTGTGGGGCTCATGTTGGCAATGCCCCAGCCCCTGAAGCATTCCTGCTGATTTCTTGCAGCAGCTGGGCACTGTAACAGCTCCAGAGCTGCTCTGTAAGGCAACTAAAAGGGTGTGGGCCCTGCAGCACTACCTGTAGTTCGCATTGTGCGT
Organism: Pseudophryne corroboree; assembly: GCF_028390025.1. Classification (NCBI taxonomy): domain Eukaryota; kingdom Metazoa; phylum Chordata; class Amphibia; order Anura; family Myobatrachidae; genus Pseudophryne; species Pseudophryne corroboree. The sequence goes on along the minus strand of NW_026970084.1, from coordinate 257,844 downwards.
TGGAAGGCACAAAGTAAGCAGACGGGAGAAGTCAGGATAGTGCGCAAGGGCATAGAAGGGAGCAGCTCAAGAAAAGAGAAGTGGAAACAGACAGCAAACTAGGCTGGAGAGAGACCTGAGACAAAGAGATCTGAATTATACGAGAGCCGACCAGAGGAAACACAAATTATGCAATCAAGTGTCCCACATTTGGGGAAATCGCAGGAGCAGCACACCCAGAGTGCAATGGGTGAGCCTTGCCCTGGGAGAAGCACCTTCCTGATCATAGTATCTCACCTGGCAGGTAAGTAGGAGTTGGGCTAGAGCTGGGGAGGGTCGCTGCTCGGGCACCCCCCTGTCAAGTGAAGGAGATCCAACTGAGGCAGCACAAGGGAACTCTCGAAAGAAGAACAAGGCTAGAGGAAGATCTGAGACAAAGAAATCTGACTTTTACCAGAGCTGACCAGAGGAAAGCACAAACACAGTCCCCCACTACCACAAATAATGCAGTCGAGTTTCCCACATTTGGGGAAATCACAGGGGTCAGCATACCCAGAATGCAATGAATGAACCTCACCCTGGGAGAACAATCTTCATGACCATGGTATCTCCTATGCAAAATAAGTATGATTTGGGATAGGGCTGGGGAGGGCCGCTGCTCAGGCACATCTCTGTCAAGTAAAGGAGATTCAACTGAGGCAGCACAAGGGAACTCTCATCTGGGGACAACAACTGCAGGGAGAACACATATTTTCAGATGAACATGGGAGGGCAGAAGGCTGCCTAATACTGAAGCACCCCCAAACAACAAACCAAATGCAACAACTAGTGCAAGCATTCCTGGGGGAAGGCCTGCAGCAGATGGATTTGCATATGGTGATGTCATCCAAGCAGTGGGTCAAAGTTGGCTTCAACCCTCGTCTGCATATGAAAAGAGAAAAGGGGCGTGCAGGGCATGGCGGCCTTTTGCGGCGCTTGGATGACCCCTAGTTCGCATTAAACACCTCCACCCTCCTTCGGTGTGGGGCTCATGTTGGCTATGCCCCAGCCCCTGAAGCATTCAAGCTGATTTCTTGCAGCAGCTGGGCACTGTAACAGCTCCAGAGCTGCTCTGTAAGGCAAGTAAAAGAGTGTGGGCCCTGCAGCACTACCTGTAGTTCGCATTGTGCGTTGGAAGGCACAAAGTAAGCAGACGGGAGAAGTCAGGATAGTGCGCAAGGGCATAGAAGGGAGCGGCTCAAGAAAAGAGAAGTGGAAACAGACAGCAAACTAGGCTGGAGAGAGACCTGAGACAAAGAGATCTGAATTATACGAGAGCCGACCAGAGGAAACACAAATTATGCAGTCAAGTGTCCCACATTTGGGGAAATCGCAGGAGCAGCACACCCAGAGTGCAATGGGTGAGCCTTGCCCTGGGAGAAGCACCTTCCTGATCATAGTATCTCACCTGGCAGGTAAGTAGGAGTTGGGCTAGAGCTGGGGGGGGTCGCTGCTCGGGCACCCCCCTGTCAAGTGAAGGAGATCCAACTGAAGCAGCACAAGGGAACTCTCGAAAGAAGAACAAGGCTAGAGGAAGATCTGAGACAAAGAAATCTGACTTTTACCAGAGCTGACCAGAGGAAAGCACAAACACAGTCCCCCACTACCACAAATAATGCAGTCGAGTTTCCCACATTTGGGGAAATCACAGGGGTCAGCATACCCAGAATGCAATGAATGAACCTCACCCTGGGAGAACAATCTTCATGACCATGGTATCTCCTATGCAAAATAAGTATGATTTGAGATAGGGCTGGGGAGGGCCGCTGCTCAGGCACATCTCTGTCAAGTAAAGGAGATTCAACTGAGGCAGCACAAGGGAACTCTCATCTGGGGACAACAACTGCAGGGAGAACACATATTTTCAGATGAACATGGGAGGGCAGAAGGCTGCCTAATACTGAAGCACCCCCAAACAACAAACCAAATGCAACAACTAGTGCAAGCATTCCTGGGGGAAGGCCTGCAGCAGATTGATTTGCATATGGTAATGCCATCCAAGCAGTGGGTCAAAGTTGGCTTCAACCCTCGTCTGCATATGAAAAGAGAAAAGGGGCGTGCAGGGCATGGCAGCCTTTTGCGGCGCTTGGATGACCCCTAGTTCGCATTAAACACCTTCACCCTCCTTCGGTGTGGGGCTCATGTTGGCTATGCCCCAGCCCCTGAAGCATTCAAGCTGATTTCTTGCAGCAGCTGGGCACTGTAACAGCCCCAGAGCTGCTCTGTAAGGCAAGTAAAAGGGTGTGGGCCCTGCAGTACTACCTGTAGTTTGCATTGTGCAATGGAAAGCACAAAGTAAGCAGACGGGAGAAGTCAGGATAGTGCGCTAGGGCATAGAAGGGAGCGGCTCAAGAAAAGAGAAGTGGAAACAGACAGCAAACTAGGCTGGAGAGAGACCTGAGACAAAGAGATCTGAATTATACGAGAGCCGACCAGGGGAAAATCAAATTATGCAGTCAAGTTTCCCACATTTGGGGAAATCGCAGGAGCAGCACACCCAGAGTGCAATGGGTGAGCCTTGCCCTGGGAGAAGCACCTTCATGATCATAGTATCTCACCTGGCAGGTAAGTAGGAGTTGGGCTAGAGCTGGGGAGGGTTGCTGCTTGGGTACCCCCCTGTCAAGTGAAGGAGATCCAACTGAGGCAGCGCAAGGGAACTCTAGAAAAAAGAACAAGGCTAGAGGAAGATCTGAGACAAAGAAATCTGACTTTTACCAGAGCTGACCAGAGGAAAGCACAAACACAGTCCCCCACTACCACAAATAATGCAGTCGAGTTTCCCACATTTGTGGAAATCATAGGGGTCAGCATACCCAGAATGCAATGAATGAACCTCACCCTGGGAGAACAATCTTCATGACCATGGTATCTCCTATGCAAAATAAGTATGATTTGGGATAGAGCTGGGGAGGGCCACTGCTCAGGCACATCTCTGTCAAGTAAAGGAGATTCAACTGAGGCAGCACAAGGGAACTCTCATCTGGGGACAACAACTGCAGGGAGAACACATATTTTCAGATGAACATGGGAGGGCAGAAGGCTGCCTAATACTGAAGCACCCCCAAACAACAAACCAAATGCAACAACTAGTGCAAGCATTCTTGGGGGAAGGCCTGCAGCAGATGGATTTGCATATGGTGATGTCATCCAAGCAGTGGGTCAAAGTTGGCTTCAACCCTCGTCTGCATATGAAAAGAGAAAAGGGGCGTGCAGGGCATGGCGGCCTTTTGCGGCGCTTGGATGACCCCTAGTTCGCATTAAACACCTCCACCCTCCTTCGGTGTGGGGCTCATGTTGGCTATGCCCCAGCCCCTTAAGCATTCAAGCTGATTTCTTGCAGCAGCTGGGCACTGTAACAGCTCCAGAGCTGCTCTGTAAGGCAAGTAAAAGGGTCTCTGTGGCGCAATCAGTTAGTATGTACGGCTATTAACCAAAAGGTTGGTGGTTCAATCCCACCCAGGGACCTAATTGACCTTGTTATCAGATTTTGGTGATCTTAAAGTAGACAAGTCAAAATTTCAAACCCCCTGTTATGGTGTAGGGTACCTGGCCTTCTCTGATGTAATCAGAGTTAGATTTGATTCAGTAATTTTATAAAAACATCTAGGAAGCACAATTTAGCAGTGGGTTGCAGAGAAAAAGAAATATGCTGGCAAAAAAATCAAATTGCGTGATTAAACAGCTCTTCATTTTCTGGCTTTATTTTTATGCTAACAAATTTGTTCTCTGAAAAGTGTCCACAAAGCCAAGTCTCTGATTAACACCTTTGTAGGGATGGTTTTTCACCTATTACTAAATTAAACTTGCTTCATTGGAAAGGCAGCAAGATGCATCCTCATTTCAATGTCTACTGAAATAATACAGGTTGACACCAGGAAACATTAACGCCACTGCATCCTTGCTGCTTTCTCATGTGGAAGTCTGTTTAATGTGAAAACAAGGTGATATCTAATTAGCACACAGGTAAGAAATTACGAAAATCTTTATTTAAGGGTGAAGATGTTTCTCACAAAATTGTTGCCCCAATGCATCATTGAAATTCAAGCTGGAAAGATGATTTTAATATATCACTTGTACATTTTGTATTGCTCTTCTGGTGACAATGTAGTTTTTTTTGTCAATTACCATTTTAATAATAGGGTAAAGAAAATTAAGTGGATTTTTGAAAGAAAACTATACTGTCAATATACTATTAAAACAAATTAAAATGGTAAAAGTTATTGTACTTTAAGTAAAAATAAAAGAGCAAAAATATCAATCCCAGTTTTGATTACTTAAATTAACAAAAAAAAATGCATATAGCAAAGGATAGTTTCAATCTGCCTACCTCTGGGTTATGGGTCCAGCATTCTTCCATTGCAGTACTCTGCTGCACATGTAAGTGCAAGAGATCCTGAAGCACTCACTCATCATGGGAAAGTACCAATGTGTTTATTCATTGGTTGATGGAAGAAACATCTTACAAAAACTCTCCAGATTATTGATTTTTTAATGTTTTTCTAGGAAACGTTCTAGATGTATGCTTATTAGCCTTTGTCAGTATGTACTGTTTGCAAAGTGTCTCTGTGGCGCAATTGGTTAGTGTGTTCGGTTTTTAACCAAAAGGTTGGTGGTTCAATCCCACCCAGGGATGTAATTGACCTTGTGATCAGATTTTGGAGATATTTAATTAGACAAGTCAAAATTTCAAACCTCCTCTTATGGTGTAGGGTACCTGGCCTTCTCTGATGTAATCAGAGTTAGATTTGATTCAGTGATTTTATAAAAACCAGCTAGGAAGCACAATTTAGCAGTGGGTTGCAGAGAAAAAAAATATGCTGGCAGAAAAATCCAATTGAGTGATTAAACAGCTCTTCATTTTCTGGCTTTATTTTTATGCTAACAAATTTGTTCTCTGAAAAGTGTCCACAAATCCAAGTCTCTGATTAACACCTTTGTAAGGATGGTTTTTCACCTATTACTAAATTAAACTTGCTTCATTGGAAAGGCAGCAAGATGCATCCTCATTTCAATGTCTACTGAAATAATACAGGTTGACACCAGGAAACATTAACGCCACTGCATCCTTGCTGCTTTCTCATGTGGAAGTCTGTTTAATGTGAAAACAAGGTGATATCTAATTAGCACACAGGTAAGGAATTAAGAAAATCTTTATTTAAGGGTGAAGATGTTTCTCACAAAATTGTTGACCCAATGCATCATTGAAATTCAAGCTGGAAAGATGAATTTAATATATCACTTGTACATTTTGTATTGCTCTTCTGGTGACAATGTAGTTTGTTTTTGTCAATTACCATTTTAATAATAGGGTAAAGAAAATGAAGTGGATTTTTGAAAGAAAACAATACTGTCAATATACTATTAAAACAAATTAAAATGGTAAAAGTTATTGTACTTTAAGTAATAATAAAAGAGCAAAAATATCAATCCCAGTTTTGATTACTTAAATTAACAAAAAAAAATGCATATAGCAAAGGATAGTTTCAATCTGCCTACCTCTGGGTTATGGGCCCAGCATGCTTCCATTGCAGTACTCTGCTGCACATGTAAGTGCAAGAGATCCTGAAGCACTCACTCATCATGGGAAAGTACCAATGTGTTTCTTCGTTGGTTGATGGAAGAAACATCTTACAAAAACTCTCCAGATTATTGACTTTTTAAAGTTTTTCTAGGAAACGTTTTAGATGAATGCTTATTAGCCTTTGTCAGTATGTACTTTTTGCAAAGTGTCTCTGTGGCGCAATCGGTTAGTGTGTTTGGCTATTAACCAAAAGGTTGGTGGTTCAATCCCACCCAGGGACGTAATTAACCTTGTGATCAGATTTTGGTGATATTTATGTAGACAAGTCAAAATTTCAAACCTCCTCTTATGGTGTAGGGTACATGGCCTTCTCTGATGTAATCAGAGTTAGATTTGATTCAGTGATTTTATAAAAAACAGCTAGGAAGCACAATTTAGCAGTGGGTTGCAGAGAAAAAAAATATGCTGGCAGAAAAATCCAATCGAGTGATTAAACAGCTCTTCATTTTCTGGCTTTATTTTTATGCTAACAAATTTGTTCTCTGAAAAGTGTCCACAAAGCCAAGTCTCTGATTAACACCTTTGTAAGGATGGTTTTTCACCTATTACTAAATTAAACTTGCTTCATTGGAAAGGCAGCAAGATGCATCCTCATTTCAATGTCTACTGAAATAATACAAGTTGACACCAGGAAACATTAACGCCACTGCATCCTTGCTGCTTTCTCATGTGGAAGTCTGTTTAATGTGAAAACAAGGTGATATCAAATTAGCACACAGGTAAGGAATTAAGAAAATCTTTATTTAAGGGTGAAGATGTTTCTCACAAAATTGTTGACCCAATGCATCATTGAAATTCAAGCTGGAAAGATGATTTTAATATATCACTTGTACATTTTGTATTGCTCTTCTGGTGACAATGTAGTTTGTTTTTGTCAATTACCATTTTAATAATAGGGTAAAGAAAATGAAGTGGATTTTTGAAAGAAAACAATACTGTCAATATACTATTAAAACAAATTAAAATGGTACAAGTTATTGTACTTTAAGTAAAAATAAAAGAGACTAAAATTTCAATCCCAGTTTTGGATTACTTTAATTAACAAAAAAAAATGCATATAGCAGAGGATAGTTTCAATCTGCCTACCTCTGGGTTATGGGCCCAGCATGCTTCCATTGCAGTACTCTGCTGCACATGTAAGTTCAAGAGATCCTGAAGCACTCACTCATCATGGGAAAGTACCAATGTGTTTCTTCGTTGGTTGATGGAAGAAACATCTTACAAAAACTCTCCAGATTATTGACTTTTTAAAGTTTTTCTAGGAAACGTTTTAGATGAATGCTTATTAGCCTTTGTCAGTATGGACTTTTGCAAAGTGTCTCTGTGGCGCAATCAGTTAGTATGTACGGCTATTAACCAAAAGGTTGGTGGTTCAATCCCACCCAGGGACCTAATTGACCTTGTTATCAGATTTTGGTGATCTTTAAGTAGACAAGTCAAAATTTCAAACCCCCTGTTATGGTGTAGGGTACCTGGCCTTCTCTGATGTAATCAGAGTTAGATTTGATTCAGTGATTTTATAAAAACAGCTAGGAAGCACAATTTAGCAGTGGGTTGCAGAGAAAAAAAATATGCTGGCAGAAAAATCCAATTGAGTGATTAAACAGCTCTTTATTTTCTGGCTTTATTTTTATGCTAACAAATTTGTTCTCTGAAAAGTGTCCACAAAGCCAAGTCTCTGATTAACACCTTTGTAAGGATGGGTTTTCACCTATTACTAAATTAAACTTGCTTCATTGGAAAGGCAGCAAGATGCATCCTCATTTCAATGTCTACTGAAATAATACAGGTTGACACCAGGAAACATTAACGCCACTGCATCCTTGCTGCTTTCTCATGTGGAAGTCTGTTTAATGTGAAAACAAGGTGATATCTAATTAGCACACAGGTAAGGAATTAAGAAAATCTTTATTTAAGGGTGAAGATGTTTCTCACAAAATCGTTGCCCCAATGCATCATTGAAATTCAAGCTGGAAAGATGATTTTAATATATCACTTGTACATTTTGTATTGCTCTTCTGGTGACAATGTAGTTTGTTTTTGTCAATTACCATTTTAATAATAGGGTAAAGAAAATTAAGTGGATTTTTGAAAGAAAACAATACTGTCAATATACTATTAAAACAAATTAAAATGGTAAAAGTTATTGTACTTTAAGTAAAAATAAAAGAGCCAAAATATCAATCCCAGTTTTGGATTACTTTAATTAACAAACAAAAAAATGCATATAGCAGAGGATAGTTTCAATCTGCCTACCTCTGGGTTATGGGCCCAGCATGCTTCCATTGCTGTACTCTGTTGCACATGTAAGTGCAAGAGATCCTGAAGCACTCACTCATCATGGGAAAGTACCAATGTGTTTCTTTGTTGGTTGATAGAAGAAACATCTTACAAAAACTCTCCAGATTATTGACTTTTTAAAGTTTTTCTAGGAAACGTTTTAGATGAATGCTTATTAGCCTTTGTCAGTATGAACTTTTGCAAAGTGTCTCTGTGGCGCAATCAGTTAGTGTGTACGACTATTAACCAAAAGGTTGGTGGTTCAATCCCACCCAGGAACCTAATTGACCTTGTTATCAGATTTTGGTGATCTTTAAGTAGACAAGTTAAATTTCATACCCCCTGTTATGGTGTAGGGTACCTGGCCTTCTCTGATGTAATCAGAGTTAGATTTGATTCAGTGATTTTATAAAAACATCTAGGAAGCACAATTTAGCAGTGGGTTGCAGAGAAAAAAAATATGCTGGCAGAAAAATCCAATTGAGTGATTAAACAGCTCTTTATTTTCTGGCTTTATTTTTATGCTAACAAATTTGTTCTCTGAAAAGTGTCCACAAAGCCAAGTCTCTGATTAACACCTTTGTAAGGATGGTTTTTCACCTATTACTAAATTAAACTTGCTTCATTGGAAAGGCAGCAAGATGCATCCTCATTTCAATGTCTACTGAAATAATACAGGTTGACACCAGGAAACATTAACGCCACTGCATCCTTGCTGCTTTCTCATGTGGAAGTCTGTTTAATATGAAAACAAGGTGATATCTAATTAGCACACAGGTAAGGAATTAAGAAAATCTTTATTTAAGGGTGAAGATGTTTCTCACAAAATCGTTGCCCCAATGCATCATTGAAATTCAAGCTGGAAAGATGATTTTAATATATCACTTGTACATTTTGTATTGCTCTTCTGGTGACAATGTAGTTTGTTTTTGTCAATTACCATTTTAATAATAGGGTAAAGAAAATGAAGTGGATTTTTGAAAGAAAACAATACTGTCAATATACTATTAAAACAAATTAAAATGGTAAAAGTTATTGTACTTTAAGTAAAAATAAAAGAGACAAAATATCAATCCCAGTTTTGGATTACTTTAATTAACAAAAAAAAATGCATATAGCAGAGGATAGTTTCAATCTGCCTACCTCTGGGTTATGGGCCCAGCATGCTTCCATTGCAGTACTCTGCTGCACATGTAAGTGCAAGAGATCCTGAAGCACTCACTCATCATGGGAAAGTACCAATGTGTTTCTTCGTTGGTTGATGGAAGAAACATCTTACAAAAACTCTCCAGATTATTGACTTTTTAAAGTTTTTCTAGGAAACGTTTTAGATGAATGCTTATTAGCCTTTGTCAGTATGAACTTTCGCAAAGTGTCTCTGTGGCGCAATCAGTTAGTATGTACAGCTATTAACCAAAAGGTTGGTGGTTCAATCCCACCCAGGGACCTAATTGACCTTGTTATCAGATTTTGGTGATCTTTAAGTAGACAAGTCAAATTTCATACCCCCTGTGATGGTGTAGGGTACCTGGCCTTCTCTGATGTAATCAGAGTTAGATTTGATTCAGTGATTTTATAAAAACATCTAGGAAGCACAATTTAGCAGTGGGTTGCAGAGAAAAAGAAATATGCTGGCAAAAAAATCAAATTGCGTGATTAAACAGCTCTTCATTTTCTGGCTTTATTTTTATGCTAACAAATTTGTTCTCTGAAAAGTGTCCACAAAGCCAAGTCTCTGATTAACACCTTTGTAGGGATGGTTTTTCACCTATTACTAAATTAAACTTGCTTCATTGGAAAGGCAGCAAGATGCATCCTCATTTCAATGTCTACTGAAATAATACAGGTTGACACCAGGAAACATTAACGCCACTGCATCCTTGCTGCTTTCTCATGTGGAAGTCTGTTTAATGTGAAAACAAGGTGATATCTAATTAGCACACAGGTAAGGAATTAAGAAAATCTTTATTTAAGGGTGAAGATGTTTCTCACAAAATCGTTGCCCCAATGCATCATTGAAATTCAAGCTGGAAAGATGATTTTAATATATCACTTGTACATTTTGTATTGCTCTTCTGGTGACAATGTAGTTTGATTTTGTCAATTACCATTTTAATAATAGGGTAAAGAAAATTAAGTGGATTTTTGAAAGAAAACAATACTGTCAATATACTATTAAAACAAATTAAAATGGTAAAAGTTATTGTACTTTAAGTAAAAATAAAAGAGCCAAAATATCAATCCCAGTTTTGGATTACTTTAATTAACAAACAAAAAAATGCATATAGCAGAGGATAGTTTCAATCTGCCTACCTCTTGGTTATGGGCCCAGCATGCTTCCATTGCAGTACTCTGCTGCACATGTAAGTGCAAGAGATCCTGAAGCACTCACTCATCATGGGAAAGTACCAATGTGTTTCTTCGTTGGTTGATGGAAGAAACATCTTACAAAAACTCTCCAGATTATTGACTTTTTAAAGTTTTTCTAGGAAACGTTTTAGATGAATGCTTATTAGCCTTTGTCAGTATGAACTTTTGCAAAGTGTCTCTGTGGCGCAATCAGTTAGTATGTACGGCTATTAACCAAAAGGTTGGTGGTTCAATCCCACCCAGGGACCTAATTGACCTTGTTATCAGATTTTGGTGATCTTTAAGTAGACAAGTCAAATTTCATACCCCCTGTTATGGTGTAGGGTACCTGGCCTTCTCTGATGTAATCAGAGTTAGATTTGATTCAGTGATTTTATAAAAACATCTAGGAAGCACAATTTAGCAGTGGGTTGCAGAGAAAAAGAAATATGCTGGCAAAAAAATCAAATTGCGTGATTAAACAGCTCTTCATTTTCTGGCTTTATTTTTATGCTAACAAATTTGTTCTCTGAAAAGTGTCCACAAAGCCAAGTCTCTGATTAACACCTTTGTAGGGATGGTTTTTCACCTATTACTAAATTAAACTTGCTTCATTGGAAAGGCAGCAAGATGCATCCTCATTTCAATGTCTACTGAAATAATACAGGTTGACACCAGGAAACATTAACGCCACTGCATCCTTGCTGCTTTCTCATGTGGAAGTCTGTTTAATGTGAAAACAAGGTGATATCTAATTAGCACACAGGTAAGGAATTAAGAAAATCTTTATTTAAGGGTGAAGATGTTTCTCACAAAATCGTTGCCCCAATGCATCATTGAAATTCAAGCTGGAAAGATGATTTTAATATATCACTTGTACATTTTGTATTGCTCTTCTGGTGACAATGTAGTTTGTTTTTGTCAATTACCATTTTAATAATAGGGTAAAGAAAATTAAGTGGATTTTTGAAAGAAAACAATACTGTCAATATACTATTAAAACAAATTAAAATGGTAAAAGTTATTGTACTTTAAGTAAAAATAAAAGAGCCAAAATATCAATCCCAGTTTTGGATTACTTTAATTAACAAAAAAAAAAAAAAAGCATACAGCAGAGGATAGTTTTCAATCTGCCTACCTCTGGGTTATGGGCCCAGCATGCTTCCATTGCAGTACTCTGCTGCACATGTAAGTGCAAGAGATCCTGAAGCACTCACTCATCATGGGAAAGTACCAATGTGTTTCTTCGTTGGTTGATGGAAGAAACATCTTACAAAAACTCTCCAGATTATTGACTTTTTAAAGTTTTTCTAGGAAACGTTTTAGATGAATGCTTATTAGCCTTTGTCAGTATGAACTTTTGCAAAGTGTCTCTGTGGCGCAATCAGTTAGTATGTACGGCTATTAACCAAAAGGTTGGTGGTTCAATCCCACCCAGGGACCTAATTGACCTTGTTATCAGATTTTGGTGATCTTTAAGTAGACAAGTCAAATTTCATACCCCCTGTTATGGTGTAGGGTACCTGGCCTTCTCTGATGTAATCAGAGTTAGATTTGATTCAGTGATTTTATAAAAACATCTAGGAAGCACAATTTAGCAGTGGGTTGCAGAGAAAAAGAAATATGCTGGCAAAAAAATCAAATTGCGTGATTAAACAGCTCTTCATTTTCTGGCTTTATTTTTATGCTAACAAATTTGTTCTCTGAAAAGTGTCCACAAAGCCAAGTCTCTGATTAACACCTTTGTAGGGATGGTTTTTCACCTATTACTAAATTAAACTTGCTTCATTGGAAAGGCAGCAAGATGCATCCTCATTTCAATGTCTACTGAAATAATACAGGTTGACACCAGGAAACATTAACGCCACTGCATCCTTGCTGCTTTCTCATGTGGAAGTCTGTTTAATGTGAAAACAAGGTGATATCTAATTAGCACACAGGTAAGGAATTAAGAAAATCTTTATTTAAGGGTGAAGATGTTTCTCACAAAATCGTTGCCCCAATGCATCATTGAAATTCAAGCTGGAAAGATGATTTTAATATATCACTTGTACATTTTGTATTGCTCTTCTGGTGACAATGTAGTTTGTTTTTGTCAATTACCATTTTAATAATAGGGTAAAGAAAATTAAGTGGATTTTTGAAAGAAAACAATACTGTCAATATACTATTAAAACAAATTAAAATGGTAAAAGTTATTGTACTTTAAGTAAAAATAAAAGAGCCAAAATATCAATCCCAGTTTTGGATTACTTTAATTAACAAAAAAAAAAAAAAGCATACAACAGAGGATAGTTTCAATCTGCCTACCTCTGGGTTATGGGTCCAGCATGCTTCCATTGCAGTACTCTGCTGCACATGTAAGTGCAAGAGATCCTGAAGCACTCACTCATCATGGGAAAGTACCAATGTGTTTCTTCGTTGGTTGATGGAAGAAACATCTTACAAAAACTCTCCAGATTATTGACTTTTTAAAGTTTTTCTAGGAAACGTTTTAGATGAATGCTTATTAGCCTTTGTCAGTATGGACTTTTGCAAAGTGTCTCTGTGGCGCAATCAGTTAGTATGTACGGCTATTAACCAAAAGGTTGGTGGTTCAATCCCACCCAGGGACCTAATTGACCTTGTTATCAGATTTTGGTGATCTTTAAGTAGACAAGTCAAAATTTCAAACCCATTGTTATGGTGTAGGGTACTTGGCCTTCTCTGATGTAATCAGATTTAGATTTGATTCAGTGATTTTATAAAAACAGCTAGGTAGCACAATTTAGCAGTGGGTTGCAGAGAAAAAAAATATGCTGGCAGAAAAATCCAATTGAGTGATTAAACAGCTCTTTATTTTCTGGCTTTATTTTTATGCTAACAAATTTGTTCTCTGAAAAGTGTCCACAAAGCCAAGTCTCTGATTAACACCTTTGTAAGGATGGTTTTTCACCTATTACTAAATTAAACTTGCTTCATTGGAAAGGCAGCAAGATGCATCCTCATTTCAATGTCTACTGAAATAATACAGGTTGACACCAGGAAACATTAACGCCACTGCATCCTTGCTGCTTTCTCATGTGGAAGTCTGTTTAATATGAAAACAAGGTGATATCTAATTAGCACACAGGTAAGGAATTAAGAAAATCTTTATTTAAGGGTGAAGATGTTTCTCACAAAATCGTTGCCCCAATGCATCATTGAAATTCAAGCTGGAAAGATGATTTTAATATATCACTTGTACATTTTGTATTGCTCTTCTGGTGACAATGTAGTTTGTTTTTGTCAATTACCATGTTAATAATAGGGTAAAGAAAATGAAGTGGATTTTTGAAAGAAAACAATACTGTCAATATACTATTAAAACAAATTAAAATGGTAAAAGTTATTGTACTTTAAGTAAAAATAAAAGAGACAAAATATCAATCCCAGTTTTGGATTACTTTAATTAACAAAAAAAAATGCATATAGCAGAGGATAGTTTCAATCTGCCTACCTCTGGGTTATGGGCCCAGCATGCTTCCATTGCAGTACTCTGCTGCACATGTAAGTGCAAGAGATCCTGAAGACATACATAAACATGTACATACGTGTATTTGTGTATACATGTATATACATGAGTGTGTGTGCATATATATATATATATATATATACAGCCAGTTCCCAGGAACAAAAGTCCTCCCCCGCTTCCGCTAAGTCCACAGCATGACGCTGGGGCTCCACTGGTGGAGCCAGGTGCGGTGGGGGCCCATCTCAAGTGCTTCAGCAATCAGTGGGCTTGCTCACAGGTGGATCCCTGGATTCTACAAGTAGTGTCTCAGGGATTCAAGCTGGAATTCGAGACGTCTCCCCCTCGCCGTTTCCTAAAATCTGCCTTGCCAACATCTCCCTTGGACAGGGAGGCTGTGATAGAGGCAAATTCACAAGCTGTATTTGCAGCAGGTGATAGTCAAGGTACCCCTCCTTCAACAAGGAAGGGGTTACTATTCCACAGTGTTTGTGGTACCGAAACTGGACGGTTCGGTGAGACCCATTTTAAATTTTAAATCTTTGAACACGTATATAAAACGGTTCAAGTTCAAGATGGAATCGCTCAGGGCGGTTATCTCAAGCCTGGAGGAAGGGGATTACATGGTATCACTGGACATCAAGGATGCTTACCTGCATGTCCCCATTTACTCTCCTCACCAGGAGTACCTCAGATTTGTGGTACAGGACTGTCATTACCAATTCCAGACGCTGCCGTTTGGTCTGTCCACGGCACTGAGGGTGTTTACCAAGGTAATGGCCGAGATGATGATACTCCTGCGAAAAAAGGGAGTTATAATTATCCCGTACTTGGACGATCTCCTGATAAAGGCGAGGTCCAAGGAACAGTTGTTGATCGGAGTAGCACTTGCTCGGCAGGTGCTACAACAGCACGGCTGGATCCTGAATATTCCAAAGTCGCAGCTGGTTCCTGCAACACGTCTATTGTTCCTGGGGATGGTTCTGGACACAGAACAGAAAAGGGTGTTTCTCCCAGAGGAGAAGGACAAGGAGTTGTCATCGCTAGTCAGAGACCTCCTAAGACCAAAACAGGTGTCGGTGCACCACTGCACGCGAGTCCTGGGAAAGATGGTAGCTTCTTACGAAGCAATTCCGTTCGGAAGGTTCCATGCACGGATCTTTCAGTGGGATCTGTTGGACAAGTGGTCCGGATCGCATCTTCAGATGCATCAGAGGATAACCCTGTCTGCAAGGACCAGGGTGTCTGTACTGTGGTGGCTGCAGAGTGCTCATCTTCTGGAGGGCCGCAGATTCGGCATACAGGACTGGGTCCTGGTAACCACGGCCGCCAGCCTTCGAGGCTGGGGAGCAGTCACACAGGGAAGAAATTTCCAGGGACTATGGTCAAGCCAGGAAATGTCCCTACACATAAATATTCTGGAACTAAGAGCTATTTACAATGCCCTAAGTCAGGCAAGACTCCTGCTTCAAAGTCAGCCAGTACTGATTCAGTCAGACAACATCACGGCGGTCGCCCATGTAAACCGACAAGGCGGCACGAGAAGCAGGATGGCGATGGCAGAAGCCACGAAGATTCTCCGATGGGCGGAAAATCACGTGTTAGCACTGTCGGCAGTGTTTATTCCGGGAGTGGACAACTGGGAAGCAGACTTCCTCAGTAGATACGACCTCCACCCGGGAGAGTGGGGACTTCATCCAGAAGTCTTCCGGCTGATTACAAACCGATGGGAATGGCCACAGGTGGACATGATGGCGTCCCGCCTCAACAAAAAGCTAGAAAACTATTGTGCCAGGTCAAGGGACCCTCAGGCGATAGCGTTGGACGCTCTAGTGACACCGTGGGTGTACCGGTCGGTTTATGTGTTTCCTCCTCTTCCTCTCATACCAAGGGTGCTGAGGATAATAAGAAGGAGAAGAGTAAGAACTATACTCATTATTCCGGATTGGCCAAGAAGAGCTTGGTACCCAGAACTTCAAGAAATGATCTCGGAGGACCCATGGCCTCTACCGCTCAGACAAGACCTGCTGCAGCAGGGGCCTTGTCTGTTCCAAGACTTACCGTGGCTGCATTTGACGGCATGGCTGTTGAACACCGGATCCTGAAGGAAAAGGGCATTCCGGAGGAAGTCATTCCTACGCTGATCAAAGCCAGGAAGGACGTGACCGCAAAACATTATCACCACATATGGCGAAAATATGTTGCTTGGTGTGAGGACAGGAAGGCCCCAACGGAGGAATTTCAACTGGGTCGATTCCTGCACTTCCTACAGTCAGGGGTGAATATGGGCCTCAAATTGGGGTCCATTAAGGTCCAGATTTCGGCTCTGTCGATTTTCTTCCAAAAAGAACTGGCTTCCCTGCCGGAAGTTCAGACTTTTGTTAAAGGAGTGCTGCATATTCAGCCTCCTTTTGTGCCTCCAGTGGCACCTTGGGATCTCAACGTGGTGTTGGATTTCCTTAAATCACATTGGTTTGAGCCACTTAAAACCGTGGAGTTAAAATATCTCACGTCGAAAGTGGTCATGCTATTGGCCCTGGCTTCGGCCAGGCGTGTGTCAGAGTTGGCGGCTTTGTCATGTAAAAGCCCTTATGTGATTTTCCATATGGATAGGGCGGAATTAAGGACTCATCCCCAATTTCTGCCTAAGGTGGTTTCAGCGTTTCATTTGAACCAACCTATTGTGGTGCCTGCGGCTACTCGGAACTTGGAGGATTCCAAGTTGCTGGATGTAGTCAGGGCCCTGAAAATTTATGTTTCCAGAATGGCTGGAGTCAGGAAAACTGACTCGCTGTTTATCCTCTACGCACCAAACAAGATGGGTGCTCCTGCTTCAAAGCAGACTATTGCTCGCTGGATATGTAGCACAATTCAGCTTGCACATTCTGCGGCGGGACTGCCGCATTCTAGATCAGTAAAAGCCCATTCCACGAGGAAGGTGGGCTCTTCTTGGGCGGCTGCCCGAGGGGTCTCTGCTTTACAACTTTGCCGAGCTGCTACTTGGTCGGGGTCAAACACATTTGCAAGATTTTACAAGTTTGACACCCTGGCTGAGGAGGACCTGGAGTTCGCTCATTCGGTGCTGCAGAGTCATCCGCACTCTCCCTTTGATATAATCCCCATGGTCCTTACGGAGTCCCTTGAGGAGGGGTCAAGGAACCCCTAAAGCCAGGTTTCTGAGGAAATTCCCGAAAAAATGCCCTCTTGAGCCTCGGGGCATGAAGATCCTTATCCAGGACCCAAGACCTTTCCTCCGGACCATAGCCTTTCCAGTGAACCAGAAAATACAGCCGATCCCGGGACAATTTGGAATCGAGAACCTTCTCTACCAAGAACTCCTGTTGTCCCTGTACATCCACTGGAGATCTACCCTGAGAGATCTTCCGAGGAAATCTACTGGAAGAAACGTATTGTTTCAACAGGGAACAATGAAACGTATTTCCAATCCTGAGAGATCTTGGTAAACGTAACCGAAAGGCAACTGGGTTGACTCTTTTAATAATAAGAAATGGCCCAATAAATTTGGGTCCCAGTCTAGCTGAGGATTGTCGAAGCCTGATGTTGCGAGTCGACAACCACACCCTATCTCCCACCTTAAAAGTGCAAGGACGTCGGAGCCTGTCAGAAAATTTCTTCTCTCGAAAGGCCGCTTTTCTGAGAGCAAGGTGCACCTTTTTCCAAATGGCTCTGAGATGGGAGGTTAAGGTAAGCGAGGAGACTGAGGAATGATGAAAAAAAGAATTAGCTCTGGGGTGAAAACCAAAAACTGAAAAGAATGGAGACTCTTTAGTGGAGGAATGACAAGAATTATTGTAAGCAAATTCAGCCAACGGAAGAAACTCGGACCAATCATTCTGGAGTTTGGCTGAATACAAGCGCAAATATTGTTTCAATGATTGGTTAACTCGTTCGGTTTGCCCGTTGGATTGTGGGTGGTAACCGGATGTTAACGACAATTTCATCTTCAATGAGGCACAAAAACATTTCCAGAATTGTGCGATGAATTGTGGACCCCGATCAGAAACAATATCAGTAGGCAACCCATGAAGCCTGAATACATGGCGGAGAAACAAAACTGCCAACCCTTGGGCAGAAGGCAATCGGGGAAGAGCAATAAAATGAGCCATTTTACTAAAACGGTCCACTACCACCCATATGACTCGGAATCCGGCTGAAAGGGGAAGGTCAACCACAAAATCCATGGAAATATGAGACCACGGCCTGAGAGGAACATTTAAGGGCATAAGTTGCCCGATGGGCAAGGAACGGGGAACCTTATGCTGTGCACAAACCTGACATGAATAAACAAATTCCTTGACGTCTTTAGAAAGACCAGGCCACCATACTGAGCGAGAGACTAACTCCAATGTCTTAGAGACTCCTGGATGCCCTGAAACTTTGTTATCATGGAATTCCGTTAAAACAGTAACTCTCAAAAACTCAGGGACGTAAAGACGACCAGCAGGAGTAATTCTAGGAGCTTGGTGTTGAAGCTGTTTTAACTGGGTAAATAAATCTTGTGTGAGGCCCGCCCAGATGACCGAAGATGGAAGTATGGGGGTAACAGGATTGTTATTGTGAACCGGAAGAAAGCTATGTGACAGGGCATCAGCCTTAGTATTCTTGGAACCAGGCCTGAAAGTGATTATAAATTTGAAACGCGTAAAAAATAATGCCCAATGTGCCTGCCGGGCATTAAGCCGCTTAGCCGATTCAATGTATTGCAGGTTCTTATGGTCAGTCAATACCGAAATAGTATGTTTTGCTCCCTCCAGCCAATGCCTCCACTCCTCGAAAGCCCATTTTACCGCCAGAAACTCCCGATTACCAACGTCATAGTTGGATTCAGCGGAGGAGAATTTCCTGGACATAAAGGCACAAGGATGTAACTCCAGAGACTCCGGATCCTTTTGAGAAAGGATAGCCCCCACTCCAACCTCCGAGGCATCAACCTCCACCACAAAGGGCAATTCCGGATTAGGATGTCTAAGGACTGGAGCCGAGACAAAGGCTTGTTTCAAGGCCCGGAAGGACAACTCAGCTTCACGCGACCAGTTGGTAGGATCCGCTCCTTTCTTTGTCAGAGCTACAATGGGAGCAACCAGGTCAGAAAAAGAATGAATGAACCTCCTATAATAATTCGCAAACCCTAAAAAACGCTTAATAGCTTTTAAATTGGTGGGTTGCGCCCAACTAAGGATGGCCTGGAGTTTCTTTGGTTCCATGGAAAATCCCTGAGGGGAAATTATGTACCCTAAAAAAGATACTTCCGTGACATGAAACTCAAACTTCTCCAGCTTGGCATATAAATGATTCTCACATAACTTTTGAAGAACCAGACGCACCTGGGTAACATGTTGTTCCATTGATTTAGAAAAAATCAGGATGTCGTCTAAGTAAACGACCACGAATTTCCCTAGGAAGTCACGGAGCACATCGTTAATGAGGTCTTG
This sequence comes from Pseudophryne corroboree, assembly GCF_028390025.1. Classification (NCBI taxonomy): domain Eukaryota; kingdom Metazoa; phylum Chordata; class Amphibia; order Anura; family Myobatrachidae; genus Pseudophryne; species Pseudophryne corroboree. The sequence goes on along the minus strand of NW_026970084.1, from coordinate 238,673 downwards.
AAAAACTGCCGGAGCATTGGACAGGCCGAACGGCATCACCAGGTATTCGTAGTGACCCGACTGAGTACTGAAGGCCGTTTTCCACTCATCTCCAGATTTAATTCGGATGAGGTTGTACGCTCCTCTAAGGTCAATTTTAGAAAAAATCACAGCAGAACGTAACTGATCAAAGAGTACAGAAATCAACGGCAAAGGATAGGTGTTTTTAACTGAGATCTTATTCAGGGCTCTAAAATCAATGCAAGGTCTAAGCGAGCCATCCTTTTTCTCCACAAAGAAGAAGCCTGCACTTAAAGGAGATTTTGATGGTCTAATAAATCCTTTCTCAAGGCTCTCCTTTACATAATCATTCATAGCCGCAGTTTCTGGCCCGGATAATGCATATAATCTTCCCTTTGGCAATGCGGCACCAGGAATTAACTCAATAGCACAATCATAAGGCCGATGGGGAGGCAGAATGTCCGCATTGCCTTTGGAGAAAACATCAGCAAACTCCTGGTATTCCACCGGAATGAGTTCTGGAATGATAGCTGCTACTCTGACTGGAAACGTGATACATTCCTTATCACAAAAAGTACCCCAATGTGAAATCTCCCCCGACCGCCAATCAATGGTGGGATTATGAAAGGCCAGCCAAGGGTGACCCAGAACAACTGGAACTGCTGGGCAATGTGTAAGAAAGAACTCGATTTTCTCGGAATGTAGAGCTCCTACTGTAAGTAGTACAGGGGGTGTACGGAGAGAAATAATCCCATTAGACAGCGGACTCCCATCTAAGCCATGCATGGTGACACACCTACCCAAAGGTAACTGAGGAATGCCTAAGGCCTTAGCCCAAGTTAAATCCATAAAGTTTCCTGCAGCTCCACTGTCGACAAAAGCCGACACCGAAGAACTGAGGCTGCCAAAGGAAACTTTAACTGGGACTAAAAGGGAGTTATTCGAGGAGATAAGCTGCAGACCTAGGTGAACCCCCTCACAATTCACCTGGTCAAAGCGTTTCCCGACTTGTTCGGACAATTACGAGCAAAATGTCCCTTACCCCCACAGTACAGACAAAGACCAGAATTTTGCCTTCTGGCTCTTTCTTCAGGAGACAGCCGGGAGAGATCCATCTGCATGGTCTCCTCTACGTCTTCAGGAATGGAATATACACACGGACTTGACCTTACAGGTGCTCCTTTTTCAGCCCTCCGCTCTCTGAGACGACGATCAATCTTAATAGAAAGCTCCATGATTTTATCGAGAGTCTCAGGAGCGGGGTACTGAAGGAGACTGTCTTTTATAGACTCTGATAAGCCGAGGCGAAACTGACTGCGCAGGGCTGGGTCATTCCAGCCACAGTCGTTCGACCAACGGCGAAACTCTGTACAATAAACCTCTGCAGGATTTCTACCCTGTCTGAGAGCGCGCAACTGACTTTCAGCGGACGCCTCTCTATCAGGGTCATCATACAAGAGCCCTAAAGACTCAAAAAAAGCGTCAACTGACAACAATGCCGGATCCTCTGCTCTTAAACCAAATGCCCAGGTCTGAGGATCCCCCTGGAGCAAAGAAATAATAAACCCGACCCGCTGAGATTCAGTACCCGAGGAAGACGGTCTTAAACGAAAATAAAGTTTACAGGATTCTTTAAAATTAAAAAACTCTTTTCTATCACCAGAAAAACGGTCAGGCAAATGCATCTTTGGTTCAGGGACTACCCTTGGGGAAGCTCGCAAAAGATCTTCCTGCGACTTCACCCGAAGAGAAAGATCCTGAACCATCTGAGTAAGTTCTTGAATCTGGCTGACTAAGAGCTGACCAGGATTTGGCCCTAAACCTGTTGGATTCATGAGGCCGATAAACTCTCACAAAACTGAATGAGAAAAAATTAAACCCCGTTTAATTTTAAGTTTTGGTATGGCCGGTAATAATGTTATGATTCCAGCACTCTGGTCAGAGAAGATCTTATGGCAAGGACTGGAGCACTGGAACGGAATGCTGGGGAAGGGAGCAGGACAGGAAAATAGCCCCTGGCGCCCTAACTCTGTTGTCTCACCCGTGTTGTCAGAAATCCCCTGCGAGACTATGGTTTCTTGAGCCCTTGGCAGCCGCGTTTGAAGGGCGGATTATGTCTGCCCAACTTCGATGCCCCCCGGTCTTAATGAGAGACAAAGGGAAACCCGAGACAGGGTGATAACAAGAGGCCCTCTAACTAAACAACCAGGCCCGGGGCTAAGCAAACTCAAAACTATAATATGTGCGGAGAAACCGCCAGGAAAAAGGACAACCAAAATATCCACTTGTCCAATTCTCCTAACCGGCACCGCCAAGTACCAGAGAGGACTTGTGGAAGCGGAACCCTCCGCAAATGCTCCAAACACAAAATATAAAAGGTAAAGCGGCTGAGCCGCAACACACGGCAGAGCCGCAACTCACGAACACCACTGGATATAAAACGGTGATCAGTCAGGACTCCAGGGAACCAAACGACCTCTTGGGATGAGATGACAACTCCCGAATACCGGACTTCTGCGGACTGGAATGACCGGATACAGCAGGACTGGAAACAGACTCTCAGCAAACAAAGGCAGCATGCAGGAAGCTATTACCGGCGTCTGTGAGAAGCCCTGGGAGTGTATTTAACAAGGAGTCCTCCAATCAGCTGCTAAAGGCTGATTAGAATAAATGCCGTGCAGCTGCCTTGCTGCACGGCCAGAGAGCAGGTGAATATCTTAATTTCCTAAAGCCTAGCAACGGGGAACGCGGTCCGCCAGTGGCGTCCCCGTTGCTAGGGTCTGTGCGGCTCAGCGCGCCCGTCGTCTAGCGTTGCTAGGGAGCCGGTGGCTGTACGTGCACGGCGTCTCTAGTTGCTAGGCGCCGGGCCGCGCAGACCATCAAGCGGACCCCGGCGCCTAACAGTATGACTCCCAAAAACAACAACCGCGTCATTGGGACCAACTGCGATTTTGGCAAGTTTAGGAGCCAACCATGTTGTTGAAGAACTGTCAGGGAGAGTGCAATGTTTTGCACCAACTGGTCCCTGGATCTCGCCTTTATCAGGAGATCATCCAAGTACGGGATAATTGTGACTCCTTGCTTGCGAAGGAGAACCATAATTTCCGCCATCACCCTGGTGAAAATCCTCGGAGCCGTGGACAGACCAAACGGCAATGTCTGAAATTGGTAATGACAATCCTGAATTGCAAACCTTAGGTAGCTTGAGGCAGTGGATAAATGGGAACATGTAAGTAGGCATCCTTTATGTCTACCAAAACCATGAAATCTCCGTCCTCCGGACTGGAGATCACTGCCCTGAGAAATTCCATCTTGAAATTGAATTTCTTTAGGAAGAAATTGAGGGATTTCAGATTTAAGATTGGTCTGACTGAGCCGTCCGGCTTCGGGACCACGAAGAGGCTTGAATAAAAACCTTCTCCCTGCTGACTAAGGCCAATTTGAACAATCCGTGAGGGGGAACGTCTTGAAACCCCAGTTTGTACCCTTGGGACACTATTTGTAAAACCCACGAGTCCAGGTCCGAATGAATCCAGAACTGACTGAAGAGTTTTAGACGTGCCCCCACTGGTGTGGGCTCCTGCAAGAAAGCCCCAGTGTCATGCAGTGGATTTGGCAGAAGCAGAGGACAATCTCTGGTCCTGCGATCTTGAAGAGGCTACAGACCTCTTCCTTTTCCTTCCTCTACCTGCAAAGAAAGGGGAATCTTAACTTCTTGCATATCTATTGGGCCAAAATGACTGCGGTAGATAATGATGCGTCTTCATCCGTTGAGAGGGAACATAGGGCAAGAAGGTTGACTTACCATTGAAATGAGGATGCATCTTGCTGCCTTTCCAATGAAGCAAGTTTAATTTAGTAATAGGTGAAAAACCATCCTTACAAAGGTGTTAATCAGAGACTTGGATTTGTGGACACTTTTCAGAGAACAAATTTGTTAGCATAAAAATAAAGCCAGAAAATGAAGAGCTGTTTAATCACTCAATTGGATTTTTCTGCCAGCATATTTTTTTTCTCTGCAACCCACTGCTAAATTGTGCTTCCTAGCTGTTTTTATAAAATCACTGAATCAAATCTAACTCTGATTACATCAGAGAAGGCCAGGTACCCTACACCATAACAGGGGGTTTGAAATTTTGACTTGTCTACTTAAAGATCACCAAAATCTGATAACAAGGTCAATTAGGTCCCTGGGTGGGATTGAACCACCAACCTTATGGTTAATAGCCGTACATACTAACTGATTGCGCCACAGAGACACTTTGCAAAAGTCCATACTGACAAAGGCTAATAAGCATTCATCTAAAATGTTTCCTAGAAAAACTTTAAAAAGTCAATAATCTGGAGAGTTTTTGTAAGATGTTTCTTCCATCAACCAACGAAGAAACACATTGGTACTTTCCCATGATGAGTGAGTGCTTCAGGATCTCTTGCACTTACATGTGCAGCAGAGTACTGCAATGGAAGCATGCTGGGCCCATAACCCAGAGGTATGCAGATTGAAACTATCCTCTGCTATATGCATTTTTTTTTTGTTAATTACAGTAATCCAAAACTGGAATTGATATTTTGTCTCTTTTATTTTTACTTAAAGTACAATAACTTTTACCATTTTAATTTGTTTTAATAGTATATTGACAGTATTGTTTTCTTTCAAAAATCCACTTCATTTTCTTTACCCTATTATTAAAATGGTAATTGACAAAAACAAACTACATTGTCACCAGAAGAGCAATACAAAATATACAAGTGATATATTAAAATCATCTTTCCAGCTTGAATTTCAATGATGCATTGGGGCAACGATTTTGTGAGAAACATCTTCACCCTTAAATATTTTCTTAATTCCTTACCTGTGTGCTAATTAGATATCACCTTGTTTTCACATTAAACAGACTTCCACATGAGAAAGCAGCAAGGATGCAGTGGCGTTAATGTTTCCTGGTGTCAACCTGTATTATTTCAGTAGACATTGAAATGAGGATGCATCTTGCTGCCTTTCCAATTAAGCAAGTTTAATTTAGTAATAGGTGAAAAACCATCCCTACAAAGGTGTTAATCAGTGACTTGGCTTTGTGGACACTTTTCAGAGAACAAATTTGTTAGCATAAAAATAAAGCCAGAAAATGAAGAGCTGTTTAATCACTCAATTGGATTTTTCTGCCAGCATTTTTCTTTTTCTCTGCAACCCACTGCTAAATTGTACTTCCTATCTGTTTTTTTATAAAATCACTTAATCAAATCTAACTCTGATTACATCAGAGAAGGCCAGGTACCCTACACCATAAGAGGGGGTTTGAAACTTTGACTTGTCTACTTAAAGATCACCAAAATCTGATAACAAGGTCAATTACGTCCCTGGGTGGGATTGAACCACCAACCTTTTGGTTAATAACCGAACACACTAACCGATTGCGCCACAGAGACACTTTGCAAAAAGCACATACTGACAAAGGCTAATAAGCATTCATCTAGAACGTTTCCTAGAAAAACTTTAAAAAGTCAATAATCTGGAGAGTTTTTGTAAGATGTTTCTTAAATCAACCAACGAAGAAACATATTGGTACTTTCCCATGATGAGTGAGTGCTTCAGGATCTCTTGCACTTACATGTGCAGCAGAGTACAGCAATGGAAGCATGCTGGGCCTATAACCCAGAGGTAGGCAGATTGAAACTATCCTCTGCTATATGCATTTTTTTTGTTAATTAAAGTAATCCAAAACTGGGATTGATATTTTAGCTCTTTTATTTTTACTTAAAGTACAATAACTTTTACCATTTTAATTTGTTTTAATAGTATATTGACAGTATTGTTTTCTTTCAAAAACCCACTTAATTTTCTTTACCCTATTATTAAAATGGTAATTGACAAAAACAAACTACATTGTCACCAGAAGAGCAATACAAAATGTACAAGTGATATATTAAAATCATCTTTCCAGCTTGAATTTCAATGATGCATTGGGGCAACGATTTTGTGAGAAACATCTTCACCCTTAAATATTTTCTTAATTCCTTACCTGTGTGCTAATTAGATATCACCTTGTTTTCACATTAAACAGACTTCCACATGAGAAAGCAGCAAGGATGCAGTGGCGTTAATGTTTCCTGGTGTCAACCTGTATTATTTCAGTAGACATTGAAATGAGGATGCATCTTGCTGCCTTTCCAATGAAGCAAGTTTAATTTAGTAATAGGTGAAAAACCATCCCTACAAAGGTGTTAATCAGAGACTTGGCTTTGTGGACACTTTTCAGAGAACAAATTTGTTAGCATAAAAATAAAGCCAGAAAATGAAGAGCTGTTTAATCACTCAATAGGATTTTTCTGCCAGCATTTTTCTTTTTCTCTGCAACCCACTGCTAAATTGTACTTCCTATCTGTTTTTTTTATAAAATCACGTAATCAAATCTAACTCTGATTACATCAGAGAAGGCCAGGTACCCTACACCATAAGAGGGGGTTTGAAATTTTGACTTGTCTACTTAAAGATCACCAAAATCTGATAACAAGGTCAATTACGTCCCTGGGTGGGATTGAACCACCAACCTTTTGGTTAATAGCCGAACACACTAACCAATTGCGCCACAGAGACACTTTGCAAAAAGTACGTACTGACAAAGGCTAATAAGCATTCATCTAAAACGTTTCCTAGAAAAACTTTAAAAAGTCAATAATCTGGAGAGTTTTTGTAAGAATTTTCTTAAATCAACCAACGAAGAAACACATTGGTACTTTCCCATGATGAGTGAGTGCTTCAGGATCTCTTGCACTTACATGTGCAGCAGAGTACTGCAATGGAAGCATGCTGGGCCCATAACCCAGAGGTAGGCAGATTGAAACTATCCTCTGCTATATGCATTTTTTTTTGTTAATTAAAGTAATCCAAAACTGGGATTGATATTTTAGCTCTTTTATTTTTACTTAAAGTACAATAACTTTTACCATTTTAATTTGTTTTAATAGTATATTGACAGTATTGTTTTCTTTCAAAAATCCACTTAATTTTCTTTACCCTATTATTAAAATGGTAATTGACAAAAACAAACTACATTGTCACCAGAAGAGCAATACAAAATGTACAAGTGATATATTAAAATCATCTTTCCAGCTTGAATTTCAATGATGCATTGGGGCAACGATTTTGTGAGAAACATCTTCACCCTTAAATAAAGATTTTCTTAATTCCTTACCTGTGTGCTAATTAGATATCACCTTGTTTTCACATTAAACAGACTTCCACATGAGAAAGCAGCAAGGATGCAGTGGCGTTAATGTTTCCTGGTGTCAACCCGTATTATTTCAGTAGACATTGAAATGAGGATGCATCTTGCTGCCTTTCCAATGAAGCAAGTTTAATTTAGTAATAGGTGAAAAACCATCCCTACAAAGGTGTTAATCAGAGACTTGGCTTTGTGGACACTTTTCAGAGAACAAATTTGTTAGCATAAAAATAAAGCCAGAAAATGAAGAGCTGTTTAATCACTCAATTGGATTTTTCTGCCAGCATATTTTTTTTTCTGCAACCCACTGCTAAATTGTGCTTCCTAGCTGTTTTTTATAAAATCACTTAATCAAATCTAACTCTGATTACATCAGAGAAGGCCAGGTAACCTACATCATAAGAGGAAGGTTGAAATTTTGACTTGTCTACTTAAAGATCACCAAAACCTGATAACAAGGTCAATTACGTCCCTGGGTGGGATTGAACCACCAACCTTTTGGTTAGTAGCCAAACACACTAACTGATTGCGCCACAGAGACACTTTGCAAAAGTGCTTACTGACAAAGGCTAATAAGCATTCATCTAGAACGTTTCCTAGAAAAACTTTAAAAAGTCAATAATCTGGAGAGTTTTTGTAAGATATTTCTTAGATCAACCAACGAAGAAACACCTTGGTACTTTCCCATGATGAGTGAGTGCTTCAGGATCTCTTGCACTTACATGTGCAGCAGAGTACTGCAATGGAAGCATGCTGGGCCCATAACCCAGAGGTAGGCAGATTGCAACTATCCTGTGCTATATGCATTTTTTTTTTAATTAAAGTAATCCAAAACTGGGATTGATATTTTAGCTCTTTTATTTTTGCTTAAAGTACAATAACTTTTACCATTTTAATTTGTTTTAATAGTATATTGACAGTATTGTTTTCTTTCAAAAATCCACTTAATTTTCTTTACCCTATTATTAAAATGGTAATTGACAAAAACAAACTACATTGTCACCAGAAGAGCAATACAACATGTACAAGTGATATATTAAAATCATCTTTCCAGCTTGAATTTCAATGATGCATTGGGGCAACGATTTTGTGAGAAACATCTTCACCCTTAAATATTTTCTTAATTCCTTACCTGTGTGCTAATTAGATATCACCTTGTTTTCACATTAAACAGACTTCCACATGAGAAAGCAGCAAGGATGCAGTGGCGTTAATGTTTCCTGGTGTCAACCTGTATTATTTCAGTAGACATTGAAATGAGGATGCATCTTGCTGCCTTTCCAATGAAGCAAGTTTAATTTAGTAATAGGTGAAAAACCATCCCTACAAAGGTGTTAATCAGAGACTTGGCTTTGTGGACCCTTTTCAGAGAACAAATTTGTTAGCATAAAAATAAAGCCAGAAAATGAAGAGCTGTTTAATCACTCAATTGGATTTTTCTGCCAGCATTTTTCTTTTTCTCTGCAACCCACTGCTAAATTGTACTTCCTATCTGTTTTTTTATAAAATCACTTAATCAAATCTAACTCTGATTACATCAGAGAAGGCCAGGTACCCTACACCATAAGAGGGGGTTTGAAATTTTGACTTGTCTACTTAAAGATCACCAAAATCTGATAACAAGGTCAATTGCGTCCCTGCTTGGGATTGAACCACAAACCTTTTGGTTAATAGCCAAACACACTAACCGATTGCGCCACGGAGACACTTTGCAAAATGTACATACTGACAAAGGCTAATAAGCATTCATCTAGAACGTTTCCTAGAAAAACTTTCAAAAGTCAATAATCTGGAGAGTTTTTGTAAGAATTTTCTTAAATCAACCAATGAAGAAACACATTGGTACTTTCCCATGATGAGTGAGTGCTTCAGGATCTCTTGCACTTACATGTGCAGCAGAGTACTGCAATGGAAGCATGCTGGGCCTATAACCCAGAGGTAGGCAGATTGAAACTATCCTCTGCTATATGCATTTTTTTTGTTAATTAAAGTAATCCAAAACTGGGATTGATATTTTAGCTCTTTTATTTTTACTTAAAGTACAATAACTTTTACCATTTTAATTTGTTTTAATAGTATATTGACAGTATTGTTTTCTTTCAAAAATCCACTTAATAGTATCTCACCTGGCAGGTAAGTATGAGTTGGGCTAGAGCTGGGGAGGGTCGCTGCTCGGGCACCCCCCTGTCAAGTGAAGGAGATCCAACTGAGGCAGCACAAAGGAACTCTTGAAAGAAGAACAAGGCTAGAGGAAGATCTGAGACAAAGAAATCTGACTTTTACCAGAGCTGACCAGAGGAAAGCACAAACACAGTCCCCCACTACCACAAATAATGCAGTCGAGTTTCCCACATTTGGGGAAATCACAGGGGTCAGCATACCCAGAATGCAATGAATGAACCTCACCCTGGGAGAACAATCTTCATGACCATGGTATCTCCTGTGCAAAATAAGTATGATTTGAGATAGGGCTGGGGAGGGCCGCTGCTCAGGCACATCTCTGTCAAGTAAAGGAGATTCAACTGAGGCAGCACAAGGGAACTCTCATCTGGGGACAACAACTGCAGGGAAAACACATATTTTCAGATGAACATGGGAGGGCAGAAGGCTGCCTAATACTGAAGCACCCCCAAACAACAAACCAAATGCAACAACTAGTGCAAGCATTCCTGGGGGAAGGTCTGCAGAAGACGGATTTGCATACGGTGATGTCATCCAAGCAGTGGGCCAAAGTTGGCTGGAACCCCCGTCTGCATATGAAAAGAGAAAAGGGGTATGCAGGGCATGGCGGCCTTTTGCGGCGCTTGGATGACCCCTAGTTCGCATTAAACACCCCCACCCTCCTTCAGTGTGGGGCTCATGTTGGCTATGCCCCAGCCCCTGAAGCATTCAAGCTGATTTCTTGCAGCAGCTGGGCACTGTAACAGCTCCAGAGCTGCTCTGTAAGGCAAGTAAAAGGGTGTGGGCCCTGCAGCACTACCTGTAGTTCGCATTGTGCGTTGCAAGGCACAAATTAAGCATACGGGAGAAGTCAGGATAGTGCGCAAGGGCATAGAAGGGAGCGGCTCAAGAAAAGAGAAGTGGAAACAGACAGCAAACTAGGCTGGAGAGAGACCTGAGACAAAGAGATCTCAATTATACGAGAGCCGACCAGGGGAAACACAAATTATGCAGTCAACTTTCAGACATTTGGGGAAATCACAGTAGCAGCACACCGAGAGTGCAATGGGTGAGCCTTGCCCTGGGAGAAGCAACTTCATGATCATAGTATCTCACCTGGCATTTAAGTAGGAGTTGGGCTAGAGCTGGGGAGGGTCGCTGCTCGGGCACCCCCCTGTCAAGTGAAGGAGATCCAACTGAGGCAGCACAAGGGAACTCTCGAAAGAAGAACAAGGCTAGAGGAAAATCTGAGACAAAGAAATCTGACTTTTACCAGAGCTGACCAGAGGAAAGCACAAACACAGTCCCCCACTACCACAAATAATGCAGTCGAGTTTCCCTCATTTGGGGAAATCACAGGGGTCAGCATACCCAGAATGCAATGAATGAACCTCACCCTGGGAGAACAATCTTCATGACCATGGTATCTCCTATGCAAAATAAGTATGATTTGGGATAGGGCTGGGGAGGGCCGCTGCTCAGGCACATCTCTGTCAAGTAAAGAAGATTCAACTGAGGCAACACAAGGGAACTCTCATCTGGGGACAACAACTCCAGGGAGAACACATATTTTCAGATGAACATGGGAGGGCAGAAGGCTGCCTAATACTGAAGCACCCCCAAACAACAAACCAAATGCAACAACTAGTGCAAGCATTCCTGGGGGAAGGCCTGCAGCAGATGGATTTGCATATGGTGATGTCATCCAAGCAGTGTGTCAAAGTTGGCTTCAACCCTCGTCTGCATATGAAAAGAGAAAAGGGGCGTGCAGGGCATGGCGGCCTTTTGCGGCGCTTGGATGACCCCTAGTTCGCATTAAACATCTCCACCCTCCTTCGGTGTGGGGCTCATGTTGGCTATGCCCCAGCCCCTGAAGCATTCAAGCTGATTTCTTGCAGCAGCTGGGCACTGTAACAGCTCCAGAGCTGCTCTGTAAGGCGAGTAAAAGGGTGTGGGCCCTGCAGCACTACCTGTAGTTCGCATTGTGCGTTGGAAGGCACAAATTAAGCAGACAGGAGAAGTCAGGATAGTGCGCAAGGGCATAGAAGGGAGCGGCTCAAGAAAAGAGAAGTGGAAACAGACAGCAAACTAGTCTGGAGAGAGACCTGAGACAAAGAGATCTGAATTATACGAGAGCCGACCAGGGGAAACACAAATTATGCAGTCAAGTTTCCCACATTTGGGGAAATCGCAGGAGCAGCACACCCAGAGTGCAATGGGTGAGCCTTGCCCTGGGAGAAGCACCTTCCTGATCATAGTATCTCACCTGGCAGGTAAGTAGGAGATGGGCTACAGCTGGGGAGGGTTGCTGCTCGGGCACCCCCCTGTCAAGTGAAGGAGATCCAACTGAGGCAGCACAAGGGAACTCTCGAATGAAGAACAAGGCTAGAGGAAGATCTGAGACAAAGAAATCTGACTTTTACCAGAGCTGACCAGAGGAAAGAACAAACACAGTCCCCCACTACCACAAATAATGCAGTCGAGTTTCCCACATTTGGGGAAATCACAGGGGTCAGCATTCCCAGAATGCAATGAATGAACCTCACCCTGGGAGAGCAATCTTCATGACCATGGTATCTCCTATGCAAAATAAGTATGTTTTTGGATAGGGCTGGGGAGGGCCGCTGCTCAGGCACATCTCAGTCAAGTAAAGGAGATTCAATTGAGGCAGCACAAGGGAACTCTCATCTGGGGACAACAACTGCAGGGAGAACACATATTTTCAGATGAACATGGGAGGGCAGAAGGCTGCCTAATACTGAAGCACCCCCAAACAACAAACCAAAAGCAACAACTAGTAGAAGCATTCCTGGGGGAAGGTCTGCAGAAGACGGATTTGCATACGGTGATGTCATCCAAGCAGTGGGCCAAAATTGGCTGGAACCCTCATCTGCATATGAAAAGAGAAAAGGGGTATGCAGGGCATGGCGGCCTTTTGCGGCGCTTGGATGATCCCTAGTTCGCATTAAACACCCCCACCCTCCTTCGGTGTGGGGCTCATGTTGGCCATGCCCCAGCCCCTGAAGCATTCAAGCTGATTTCTTGCAGCAGCTGGGCACTGTAACAGCTCCAGAGCTTCTCTGTAAGGCAAGTAAAAGGGTGTGGGCCCTGCAGCACTACCTGTAGTTTGCATTGTGCATTGTAAGACACAAAGTAAGCAGACGGGAGGAGAAGTCATTATAGTGCACAAGGGTATTGAAGGGAGGGGCTCAAGAAAAAAGAAGTGGAAACAGACAGCAAACTAGGCTGGAGAGAGACCTGAGACAAAGAGATCTGAATTATATGAGAGCCGACCAGGGGAAACACAAATTATGCAGTCAAGTTTTCCACATTTGGGGAAATCGTAGGGGCAGCACACCCAGAGTGCAATGGGTGAGCCTTGCCCCGGGAGAAGCACCTTCCTGATCATAGTATCTCACCTGGCAGGTAAGTAGGAGTTGGGCTAGAGCTGGGGAGGGTCGCTGCTCGGGCACCCCCCTGTCAAGTGAAGGAGATCCAACTGAGGCAGCACAAGGGAACTCTCGAAAGAAGAACAAGGCTAGAGGAATATCTGAGACAAAGAAATCTGACTTTTACCAGAGCTGACCAGAGGAAAGCACAAACACAGTCCCCCACTACCACAAATAATGCAGTCGAGTTTCCCACAATTGGGGAAATCACAGGGGTCAGCATACCCAGAATGCAATGAATGAACCTCACCCTGGGAGAACAATCTTCATGACCATGGCATCTCCTATGCAAAATAGGTATGATTTGGGATAGGGCTGGGGAGGGCCGCTGCTCAGGCACATCTCTGTCAAGTAAAGGAGATTCAACTGAGGCAGCACAAGGGAACTCTCATCTGGGGACAACAACTGCAGGGAGAACACATATTTTCAGATGAACATGGGAGGGCAGAAGGCTGCCTAATACTGAAGCACCCCCAAACAACAAACCAAATGCAACAACTAGTGCAAGCATTCCTGGGGGAATGCCTGCAGCAGATGGATTTGCATATGGTGATGTCATCCAAGCAGTGAGTCAAAGTTGGCTTCAACCCTCGTCTGCATATGAAAAGAGAAAAGGGGCATGCAGGGCATGGCGGCCTTTTGCGGCGCTTGGATGACCCCTAGTTCGCATTAAACACCTCCACCCTCCTTCGGTGTGGGGCTCATGTTGGCTATGCCCCAGCCCCTGAAGCATTCAAGCTGATTTCTTGCAGCAGCTGGGCACTGTAACAGCTCCAGAGCTGCTCTGTAAGGCAAGTAAAAGGGTGTGGGCCCTGCAGCACTACCTGTAGTTTGCATTGTGCGTTGGAAGGCACAAATTAAGCAGGCGGGAGAAGTCAGGATAGTGCGCAAGGGCATAGAAGGGAGCGGCTCAAGAAAAGAGAAGTGGAAACAGACAGCAAACTAGGCTGGAGAGAGACCTGAGACAAAGAGATCTGAATTATATGAGAGCCGACCAGGGGAAACACAAATTATGCAGTCAAGTTTCCCACATTTGGGGAAATCGCAGGAGCAGCACACCCAGAGTGAAATGGGTGAGCCTTGCCCTGGGAGAAGCACCTTCATGATCACAGTATCTCACCTAGCAGGTAAGTAGGAGTTGGGCTAGAGCTGGGGAGGGTCGCTGCTCGGGCACCCCCCTGTCAAGTGAAGGAGATACAACTGAGGCAGCACAAGGAAACTCTCGAAAGAAGAACAAGGCTAGAGGAAGATCTGAGACAAATAAATCTGACTTTTACCAGAGCTGACCAGAGGAAAGAACAAACACAGTCCCCCACTACCACAAATAATGCAGTCGAGTTTCCCACATTTGGGGAAATCATAGGGGTCAGCATACCCAGAATGCAATGAATGAACCTCACCCTGGGAGAACAATCTTCATGACCATGGTATCTCCTATGCAAAATAAGTATGATTTGGGATAGGGCTGGGGAGGGCCGCTGCTCAGGCACATCTCTGTCAAGTAAAGGAGATTCAACTGAGGCAGCACAAGGGAACTCTCATCTGGGGACAACAACTGCAGGGAGAACACATATTTTCAGATGAACATGGGAGGGCAGAAGGCTGCCTAATACTGAAGCACCCCCAAACAACAAACCAAATGCAACAACTAGTGCAAGCATTCCTGGGGGAAGGCCTGCAGCAGATGGATTTGCATATGGTGATGTCATCCAAGCAGTGGGTCAAAGTTGGCTTCAACCCTCGTCTGCATATGAAAAGAGAAAAGGGGCGTGCAGGGCATGGCGGCCTTTTGCGGCGCTTGGATGACCCCTAGTTCACATTAAACACCTCCACCCTCCTTCGGTGTGGGGCTCATGTTGGCTATGCCCCAGCCCCTGAAGCATTCAAGCTGATTTCTTGCAGAAGCTGGGCTCTGTAACAGCTCCAGAGCTGCTCTGTAAGGCAAATAAAAGGTTGTGGGACCTGCAGCACTACCTGTAGTTCGCATTGTGCGTTGCAAGGCACAAAGTAAGCAGACGGGAGAAGTCAGTATAGTGCGCAAGGGCATAAAAGGGAACGGCTCAAGAAAAGAGAAGTGGAAACAGACAGCAAACTAGGCTGGAGAGAGACCTGATGCAAAGAGATCTGAATTATACGAGAGCCGACCAGAGGAAACACAAATTATGCAGTCAAGTGTCCCACATTTTGGGAAATCACAGGAGCAGCACACCCAGAGTGCAATGGGTGAGCCTTGCCTTGGGAGAAGCACCTTCCTGATCATAGTATCTCACCTGGCAGGTAAGTAGGAGTTGGGCTAGAGCTGGGGAGGGTCACTGCTCGGGCACCCCCCTGTCAAGTGAAGGAGATCCAACTGAGGCAGCACAAGGGAACTCTCGAAAGAAGAACAAGGCTAGAGCAAGATCTGAGACAAAGAAATCTGACTTTTACCAGAGCTGACCAGAGGAAAGCACAAACACAGTCCCCCACTACCACAAATAATGCAGTCGAGTTTCCCACAATTGGGGAAATCACAGGGGTCAGCATACCCAGAATGCAATGAATGAACCTCACCCTGGGAGAACAATCTTCATGACCATGGCATCTCCTATGCAAAATAAGTATGATTTGGGATAGGGCTGGGGAGGGCCGCTGCTCAGGCACATCTCTGTCAAGTAAAGGAGATTCAACTGAGGCAGCACAAGGGAACTCTCATCTGGGGACAACAACTGCAGGGAGAACACATATTTTCAGATGAACATGGGAGGGCAGAAGGCTGCCTAATATTGAAGCACCCCCAAACAACAAACCAAATGCAACAACTAGTACAAGCATTCCTGGGGGAAGGTCTGCAGAAGACGGATTTGCATACGGTGATGTCATCCAAGCAGTGGGCCAAAGTTGTCTGGAACCCTCATCTGCATATGAAAAGAGAAAAGGGGTATGCAGGGCATGGCGGCCTTTTGAGGCGCTTGGATGACCCCTAGTTCGCATTAAACACCCCCACCCTCCTTCGGTGTGGGGCTCATGTTGGCTATGCCCCAGCCCCTGAAGCATTCAAGCTGATTTCTTGCAGCAGCTGGGCACTGTAACAGCTCCAGAGCTGCTCTGTAAGGCAAGTAAAAGGGTGTGGGCCCTGCAGCACTACCTGTAGTTCGCATTGTGCATTGTAAGGCACAAAGTAAGCAGACGGGAGGAGAAGTCAGGATAGTGCACAAGGGTATAGAAGGGAGGGGCTCAAGAAAAAAGAAGTGGAAACAGACAGCAAACTAGGCTGGAGATAGACCTGAGACAAAGAGATCTGAATTATACGAGAGCCGACCAGAGGAAACACAAATTATGCAGTCAAGTGTCCCACATTTGGGGAAATCACAGGAGCAGCACACCCAGAGTGCAATGGGTGAGCCTTGCCCTGGGAGAAGCACCTTCCTGATCATAGTATCTCACCTGGCAGGTAAGTATGAGATGGGCTAGAGCAGAGGAGGGTCGCTGCTCGGGCACCCCCCTGTCAAGTGAAGGAGATCCAACTGAGGCAGCACAAGGGAACTCTCGAAAGAAGAACAAGGCAAGAGGAAGATCTGAGACAAAGAAATCTGACTTTTACCAGAGCTGACCAGAGGAAAGCACAAACACAGTCCTCCACTACCACAAATAATGCAGTCGAGTTTCCCACATTTGGGGAAATCATAGGGGTCAGCATACCCAGAATGCAATGAATGAACCTCACCCTGGGAGATCAATCTTCATGACCATGGTATCTCCTATGCAAAATAAGTATGATTTGGGATAGGGCTGGGGAGGGCCGCTGCTCAGGCACATCTCTGTCAAGTAAAGGAGATTCAACTGAGGCAGCACAAGGGAACTCTCATCTGAGGACAACAACTGCAGGGAGAACACATATTTTCAGATGAACATGGGAGGGCAGAAGGCTGCCTAATACTGAAGCACCCCCAAACAACAAACCAAATGCAACAACTAGTACAAGCATTCCTGGGGGAAGGTCTGCAGAAGACGGATTTGCATACGGTGATGTCATCCAAGCAGTGGGCCAAAGTTGGCTGGAACCCTCATCTACATATGAAAAGAGAAAAGGGGTATGCAGGGCATGGCGGCCTTTTGCGGCGCTTGGATGACCCCTAGTTCGCATTAAACACCCCCACCCTCCTTCGGTGTGGGGCTCATGTTGGCCATGCCCCAGCCCCTGAAGCATTCAAGCTGATTTCTTGCAGCAGCTGGGCACTGTAACAGCTCCAGAGCTGCTCTGTAAGGCAAGTAAAAAGGTGTGGGCCCTGCAGCACTACCTGTAGTTTGCATTGTGCATTGGAAGGCACAAAGTAAGCAGACGGGAGGAGAAGTCAGGATAGTGCACAAGGGTATAGAAGGGAGGGGCTCAAGAAAAAAAAAAGTGGAAACAGACAGCAAACTAGGCTGGAGAGAGACCTGAGACAAAGAGATCTGAATTATATGAGAGCCGACCAGGGGAAACACAAATTATGCAGTCAAGTTTCCCACATTTGCGGAAATCGCAGGAGCAGCACACCAAGAGTGCAATGGGTGAGCCTTGCCCTGGGAGAAGCAACTTCATGATCATAGTATCTCACCTGGCAGGTAAGTATGAGTTGGGCTAGATCTGGGGAGGGTCGCTGCTCGGGCACCCCCCTGTCAAGTGAAGGAAATCCAACTGAGGAAGCACAAGGGAACTCTTGAAAGAAGAACAAGGCTAGAGGAAGATCTGAGACAAAGAAATCTGACTTTTACCAGAGCTGACCAGAGGAAAGCACAAACACAGTCCTCCACTACCACAAATAATGCAGTTGAGTTTCCCACATTTGGGGAAATCATAGGGGTCAGCATACCCAGAATGCAATGAATGAACCTCACCCTGGGAGATCAATCTTCATGACCATGGTATCTCCTATGCAAAATAAGTATGATTTGGGATAGGGCTGGGGAGGGCCGCTGCTCAGGCACATCTCTGTCAAGTAAAGGAGATTCAACTGAGGCAGCACAAGGGAACTCTCATCTGGGGACAACAACTGCAGGGAGAACACATATTTTCAGATGAACATGGGAGGGCAGAAGGCTGCCTAATACTGAAGCACCCCCAAACAACAAACCAAATGCAACAACTAGTGCAAGCATTCCTGGGGGAAGGCCTGCAGCAGATGGATTTGCATATGGTGATGTCATCCAAGCAGTGAGTCAAAGTTGGCTTCAACCCTCGTCTGCATATGAAAAGAGAAAAGGGGCATGCAGGGCATGGCGGCCTTTTGCGGCGCTTGGATGACCCCTAGTTCGCATTAAACACCTCCACCCTCCTTCGGTGTGGGGCTCATGTTGGCTATGCCCCAGCCCCTGAAGCATTCAAGCTGATTTCTTGCAGCAGCTGGGCACTGTAACAGCTCCAGAGCTGCTCTGTAAGGCAAATAAAAGGGTGTGGGCCCTGCAGCACTACCTGTAGTTTGCATTGTGCGTTGGAAGGCACAAATTAAGCAGACGGGAGAAGTCAGGATAGTGCGCAAGGGCATAGAAGGGAGCGGCTCAAGAAAAGAGAAGTGGAAACAGACAGCAAACTAGGCTGGAGAGAGACCTGAGACAAAGAGATCTGAATTATACGAGAGCCGACCAGGGGAAACACAAATTATGCAGTCAAGTTTCCCACATTTGGAGAAATCGCAGGAGCAGCACACCCAGAGTGAAATGGGTGAGCCTTGCCCTGGGAGAAGCACCTTCATGATCATAGTATCTCACCTAGCAGGTAAGTAGGAGTTGGGCTAGAGCTGGGGAGGGTCGCTGCTCGGGCACCCCCCTGTCAAGTGAAGAAGATACAACTGAGGCAGCACAAGGAAACTCTCAAAAGAAGAACAAGGCTAGAGGAAGATCTGAGACAAAGAAATCTGACTGTTACCAGAGCTGACCAGAGGAAAGAACAAACACAGTCCCCCACTACCACAAATAATGCAGTCGAGTTTCCCACATTTGGGGAAATCATAGGGGTCAGCATACCCAGAATGCAATGAATGAACCTCACCCTGGGAGATCAATCTTCATGACCATGGTATCTCCTATGCAAAATAAGTATGATTTGGGATAGGGCTGGGGAGGGCCGCTGCTCAGGCACATCTCTGTCAAGTAAAGGAGATTCAACTGAGGCAGCACAAGGGAACTCTCATCTGGGGACAACAACTGCAGGGAGAACACATATTTTCAGATGAACATGGGAGGGCAGAAGGCTGCCTAATACTGAAGCACCCCCAAACAACAAACCAAATGCAACAACTAGTACAAGCATTCCTGGGGGAAGGTCTGCAGAAGACGGATTTGCATACGGTGATGTCATCCAAGCAGTGGGCCAAAGTTGGCTGGAACCCTCATCTATATATGAAAAGAGAAAAGGGGTATGCAGGGCATGGCGGCCTTTTGCGGCGCTTGGATGACCCCTAGTTCACATTAAACACCTCCACCCTCCTTCGGTGTGGGGCTCATGTTGGCTATGCCCCAGCCCCTGAAGCATTCAAGCTGATTTCTTGCAGAAGCTGGGCTCTGTAACAGCTCCAGAGCTGCTCTGTAAGGCAAATAAAAGGTTGTGGGACCTGCAGCACTACCTGTAGTTCGCATTGTGCGTTGCAAGGCACAAAGTAAGCAGACGGGAGAAGTCAGTATAGTGCGCAAGGGCATAAAAGGGAACGGCTCAAGAAAAGAGAAGTGGAAACAGACAGCAAACTAGGCTGGAGAGAGACCTGATGCAAAGAGATCTGAATTATACGAGAGCCGACCAGAGGAAACACAAATTATGCAGTCAGGTGTCCCACATTTTGGGAAATCACAGGAGCAGCACACCCAGAGTGCAATGGGTGAGCCTTGCCTTGGGAGAAGCACCTTCCTGATCATAGTATCTCACCTGGCAGGTAAGTAGGAGTTGGGCTAGAGCTGGGGAGGGTCGCTGCTCGGGCACCCCCCTGTCAAGTGAAGGAGATCCAACTGAGGCAGCACAAGGGAACTCTCGAAAGAAGAACAAGGCTAGAGCAAGATCTGAGACAAAGAAATCTGACTTTTACCAGAGCTGACCAGAGGAAAGCACAAACACAGTCCCCCACTACCACAAATAATGCAGTCGAGTTTCGCACAATTAGGGAAATCACAGGGGTCAGCATACCCAGAATGCAATGAATGAACCTCACCCTGGGAGAACAATCTTCATGACCATGGCATCTCCTATGCAAAATAAGTATGATTTGGGATAGGGCTGGGGAGGGCCGCTGCTCAGGCACATCTCTGTCAAGTAAAGGAGATTCAACTGAGGCAGCACAAGGGAACTCTCATCTGGGGACAACAACTGCAGGGAGAACACATATTTTCAGATGAACATGGGAGGGCAGAAGGCTGCCTAATATTGAAGCACCCCCAAACAACAAACCAAATGCAACAACTAGTACAAGCATTCCTGGGGGAAGGTCTGCAGAAGACGGATTTGCATACGGTGATGTCATCCAAGCAGTGGGCCAAAGTTGTCTGGAACCCTCATCTGCATATGAAAAGAGAAAAGGGGTATGCAGGGCATGGCGGCCTTTTGAGGCGCTTGGATGACCCCTAGTTCGCATTAAACACCCCCACCCTCCTTCGGTGTGGGGCTCATGTTGGCTATGCCCCAGCCCCTGAAGCATTCAAGCTGATTTCTTGCAGCAGCTGGGCACTGTAACAGCTCCAGAGCTGCTCTGTAAGGCAAGTAAAAGGGTGTGGGCCCTGCAGCACTACCTGTAGTTCGCATTGTGCATTGTAAGGCACAAAGTAAGCAGACAGGAGGAGAAGTCAGGATAGTGCACAAGGGTATAGAAGGGAGGGGCTCAAGAAAAAAGAAGTGGAAACAGACAGCAAACTAGGCTGGAGAGAGACCTGAGACAAAGAGATCTGAATTATATGAGAGCCGACCAGGGGAAACACAAATTATGCAGTCAAGTTTCCCACATTTGCGGAAATCGCAGGAGCAGCACACCAAGAGTGCAATGGGTGAGCCTTGCCCTGGGAGAAGCAACTTCATGATCATAGTATCTCACCTGGCAGGTAAGTAGGAGTTGGGCTAGATCTGGGGAGGGTCGCTGCTCGGGCACCCCCCTGTCAAGTGAAGGAAATCCAACTGAGGAAGCACAAGGGAACTCTTGAAAGAAGAACAAGGCTAGAGGATGATCTGAGACAAAGAAATCTGACTTTTACCAGAGCTGACCAGAGGAAAGCACAAACACAGTCCTCCACTACCACAAATAATGCAGTTGAGTTTCCCACATTTGGGGAAATCATAGGGGTCAGCATACCCAGAATGCAATGAATGAACCTCACCCTGGGAGATCAATCTTCATGACCATGGTATCTCCTATGCAAAATAAGTATGATTTGGGATAGGGCTGGGGAGGGCCGCTGCTCAGGCACATCTCTGTCAAGTAAAGGAGATTCAACTGAGGCAGCACAAGGGAACTCTCATCTGGGGACAACAACTGCAGGGAGAACACATATTTTCAGATGAACATGGGAGGGCAGAAGGCTGCCTAATACTGAAGCACCCCCAAACAACAAACCAAATGCAACAACTAGTGCAAGCATTCCTGGGGGAAGGCCTGCAGCAGATGGATTTGCATATGGTGATGTCATCCAAGCAGTGAGTCAAAGTTGGCTTCAACCCTCGTCTGCATATGAAAAGAGAAAAGGGGCATGCGGGGCATGGCGGCCTTTTGCGGCGCTTGGATGACCCCTAGTTCGCATTAAACACCTCCACCCTCCTTCGGTGTGGGGCTCATGTTGGCTATGCCCCAGCCCCTGAAGCATTCAAGCTGATTTCTTGCAGCAGCTGGGCACTGTAACAGCTCCAGAGCTGCTCTGTAAGGCAAATAAAAGGGTGTGGGCCCTGCAGCACTACCTGTAGTTTGCATTGTGCGTTGGAAGGCACAAAGTAAGCAGACGGGAGAAGTCAGGATAGTGCGCAAGGGCATAGAAGGGAGCGGCTCAAGAAAAGAGAAGTGGAAACAGACAGCAAACTAGGCTGGAGAGAGACCTGAGACAAAGAGATCTGAATTATACGAGAGCCGACCAGGGGAAACACAAATTATGCAGTCAAGTTTCCCACATTTGGAGAAATCGCAGGAGCAGCACACCCAGAGTGAAATGGGTGAGCCTTGCCCTGGGAGAAGCACCTTCATGATCATAGTATCTCACCTAGCAGGTAAGTAGGAGTTGGGCTAGAGCTGGGGAGGGTCGCTGCTCGGGCACCCCCCTGTCAAGTGAAGGAGATACAACTGAGGCAGCACAAGGAAACTCTCGAAAGAAGAACAAGGCTAGAGGAAGATCTGAGACAAAGAAATCTGACTGTTACCAGAGCTGACCAGAGGAAAGAACAAACACAGTCCCCCACTACCACAAATAATGCAGTCGAGTTTCCCACATTTGGGGAAATCATAGGGGTCAGCATACAAAGAATGCAATGAATGAACCTCACCCTGGGAGATCAATCTTCATGACCATGGTATCTCCTATGCAAAATAAGTATGATTTGGGATAGGGCTGGGGAGGGCCGCTGCTCAGGCACATCTCTGTCAAGTAAAGGAGATTCAACTGAGGCAGCACAAGGGAACTCTCATCTGGGGACAACAACTGCAGGGAGAACACATATTTTCAGATGAACATGGGAGGGCAGAAGGCTGCCTAATACTGAAGCACCCCCAAACAACAAACCAAATGCAACAACTAGTACAAGCATTCCTGGGGGAAGGTCTGCAGAAGACGGATTTGCATACGGTGATGTCATCCAAGCAGTGGGCCAAAGTTGGCTGGAACCCTCATCTATATATGAAAAGAGAAAAGGGGTATGCAGGGCATGGCGGCCTTTTGCGGCGCTTGGATGACCCCTAGTTCACATTAAACACCTCCACCCTCCTTCGGTGTGGGGCTCATGTTGGCTATGCCCCAGCCCCTGAAGCATTCAAGCTGATTTCTTGCAGAAGCTGGGCTCTGTAACAGCTCCAGAGCTGCTCTGTAAGGCAAATAAAAGGTTGTGGGACCTGCAGCACTACCTGTAGTTCGCATTGTGCGTTGCAAGGCACAAAGTAAGCAGACGGGAGAAGTCAGTATAGTGCGCAAGGGCATAAAAGGGAACGGCTCAAGAAAAGAGAAGTGGAAACAGACAGCAAACTAGGCTGGAGAGAGACCTGATGCAAAGAGATCTGAATTATACGAGAGCCGACCAGAGGAAACACAAATTATGCAGTCAAGTGTCCCACATTTTGGGAAATCACAGGAGCAGCACACCCAGAGTGCAATGGGTGAGCCTTGCCTTGGGAGAAGCACCTTCCTGATCATAGTATCTCACCTGGCAGGTAAGTAGGAGTTGGGCTAGAGCTGGGGAGGGTCGCTGCTCGGGCACCCCCCTGTCAAGTGAAGGAGATCCAACTGAGGCAGCACAAGGGAACTCTCGAAAGAAGAACAAGGCTACAGCAAGATCTGAGACAAAGAAATCTGACTTTTACCAGAGCTGACCAGAGGAAAGCACAAACACAGTCCCCCACTACCACAAATAATGCAGTCGAGTTTCCCACAATTGGGGAAATCACAGGGGTCAGCATACCCAGAATGCAATGAATGAACCTCACCCTGGGAGAACAATCTTCATGACCATGGCATCTCCTATGCAAAATAAGTATGATTTGGGATAGGGCTGGGGAGGGCCGCTGCTCAGGCACATCTCTGTCAAGTAAAGGAGATTCAACTGAGGCAGCACAAGGGAACTCTCATCTGGGGACAACAACTGCAGGGAGAACACATATTTTCAGATGAACATGGGAGGGCAGAAGGCTGCCTAATATTGAAGCACCCCCAAACAACAAACCAAATGCAACAACTAGTACAAGCATTCCTGGGGGAAGGTCTGCAGAAGACGGATTTGCATACGGTGATGTCATCCAAGCAGTGGGCCAAAGTTGTCTGGAACCCTCATCTGCATATGAAAAGAGAAAAGGGGTATGCAGGGCATGGCGGCCTTTTGAGGCGCTTGGATGACCCCTAGTTCGCATTAAACACCCCCACCCTCCTTCGGTGTGGGGCTCATGTTGGCTATGCCCCAGCCCCTGAAGCATTCAAGCTGATTTCTTGCAGCAGCTGGGCACTGTAACAGCTCCAGAGCTGCTCTGTAAGGCAAGTAAAAGGGTGTGGGCCCTGCAGCACTACCTGTAGTTCGCATTGTGCATTGTAAGGCACAAAGTAAGCAGACGGGAGGAGAAGTCAGGATAGTGCACAAGGGTATAGAAGGGAGGGGCTCAAGAAAAAAGAAGTGGAAACAGACAGCAAACTAGGCTGGAGAGAGACCTGAGACAAAGAGATCTGAATTATATGAGAGCCGACCAGGGGAAACACAAATTATGCAGTCAAGTTTCCCACATTTGCGGAAATCGCAGGAGCAGCACACCAAGAGTGCAATGGGTGAGCCTTGCCCTGGGAGAAGCAACTTCATGATCATAGTATCTCACCTGGCAGGTAAGTAGGAGTTGGGCTAGATCTGGGGAGGGTCGCTGCTCGGGCACCCCCCTGTCAAGTGAAGGAAATCCAACTGAGGAAGCACAAGGGAACTCTTGAAAGAAGAACAAGGCTAGAGGAAGATCTGAGACAAAGAAATCTGACTTTTACCAGAGCTGACCAGAGGAAAGCACAAACACAGTCCTCCACTACGACAAATAATGCAGTTGAGTTTCCCACATTTGGGGAAATCATAGGGGTCAGCATACCCAGAATGCAATGAATGAACCTCACCCTGGGAGAACAATCTTCATGACCATGGCATCTCCTATGCAAAATAAGTATGATTTGGGATAGGGCTGGGGAGGGCCGCTGCTCAGGCACATCTCTGTCAAGTAAAGGAGATTCAACTGAGGCAGCACAAGGGAACTCTCATCTGGGGACAACAACAGCAGGGAGAACACATATTTTCAGATGAACATGGGAGGGCAGAAGGCTGCCTAAATCTGAAGCACCCCCAAACAACAAACCAAATGCAACAACTAGTGCAAGCATTCCTGGGGGAAGGCCTGCAGCAGATGGATTTGCATATGGTGATGTCATCCAAGCAGTGAGTCAAAGTTGGCTTCAACCCTCGTCTGCATATGAAAAGAGAAAAGGGGCATGCAGGGCATGGCGGCCTTTTGCGGTGCTTGGATGACCCCTAGTTCGCATTAAACACCTCCACCCTCCTTCTGTGTGGGGCTCATGTTGGCTATGCCCCAGCCCCTGAAGCATTCAAGCTGATTTCTTGCAGCAGCTGGGCACTGTAACAGCTCCAGAGCTGCTCTGTAAGGCAAATAAAAGGGTGTGGGCCCTGCAGCACTACCTGTAGTTTGCATTGTGCGTTGGAAGGCACAAATTAAGCAGACGGGAGAAGTCAGGATAGTGCGCAAGGGCATAGAAGGGAGCGGCTCAAGAAAAGAGAAGTGGAAACAGACAGCAAACTAGGCTGGAGAGAGACCTGAGACAACGAGATCTGAATTATACGAGAGCCGACCAGGGGAAACACAAATTATGCAGTCAAGTTTCCCACATTTGGAGAAATCGCAGGAGCAGCACACCCAGAGTGAAATGGGTGAGCCTTGCCCTGGGAGAAGCACCTTCATGATCATAGTATCTCACCTAGCAGGTAAATAGGAGTTGGGCTAGAGCTGGGGAGGGTCGCTGCTCGGGCACCCCCCTGTCAAGTGAAGGAGATACAACTGAGGCAGCACAAGGAAACTCTCGAAAGAAGAACAAGGCTAGAGGAAGATCTGAGACAAAGAAATCTGACTTTTACCAGAGCTGACCAGAGGAAAGAACAAACACAGTCCCCCACTACCACAAATAATGCAGTCGAGTTTCCCACATTTGGGGAAATCATAGGGGTCAGCATACCCAGAATGCAATGAATGAACCTCACCCTGGGAGATCAAACTTCATGACCATGGTATCTCCTATGCAAAATAAGTATGATTTGGGATAGGGCTGGGGAGGGCCGCTGCTCAGGCACATCTCTGTCAAATAAAGGAGATTCAACTGAGGCAGCACAAGGGAACTCTCATCTGGGGACAACAACTGCAGGGAGAACACATATTTTCAGATGAACATGGGAGGGCAGAAGGCTGCCTAATACTGAAGCACCCCCAAACAACAAACCAAATGCAACAACTAGTACAAGCATTCCTGGGGGAAGGTCTGCAGAAGACGGATTTGCATACGGTGATGTCATCCAAGCAGTGGGCCAAAGTTGGCTGGAACCCTCATCTATATATGAAAAGAGAAAAGGGGTATGCAGGGCATGGCGGCCTTTTGCGGCGCTTGGATGACCCCTAGTTCGCATTAAACACCCCCACCCTCCTTCGGTGTGGGGCTCATGTTGGCCATGCCCCAGCCCCTGAAGCATTCAAGCTGATTTCTTGCAGCAGCTGGGCACTGTAATAGCTCCAGAGCTGCTCTGTAAGGCAAGTAAAAAGGTGTGGGCCCTGCAGCACTACCTGTAGATTGCATTGTGCATTGGAAGGCACAAAGTAAGCAGACGGGAGGAGAAGTCAGGATAGTGCACAAGGGTATTGACGGGAGGGGCTCAAGAAAAAAGAAGTGGAAACAGACAGCAAACTAGGCTGGAGAGAGACCTGAGACAAAGAGATCTGAATCATATGAGAGCCGACCAGGGGAAACACAAATTATGCAGTCAAGTTTCCCACATTTGCGGAAATCGCAGGGGCAGCACACCCAGAGTGCAATGGGTGAGCCTTGCCCTGGGAGAAGCAACTTCATGAGCATAGTATCTCACCTGGCAGGTAAGTAGGAGTTGGGCTAGAGCTGGGGAGGGTCGCTGCTCGGGCACCCCCCTGTCAAGTGAAGGAAATCCAACTGAGGCAGCACAAGGGAACTCTCGAAAGAAGAACAAGGCTAGAGGAAAATCTGAGACAAAGAAATCTGACTTTTACCAGAGCTGACCAGAGGAAAGCACAAACACAGTCCCCCACTACCACAAATAATGCAGTCGAGTTTCCCACATTTGGGGAAATTACAGGGGTCAGCATACCCAGAATGCAATGAATGAACCTCACCCTGGGAGAACAATCTTCATGACCATGGTATCTCCTATGCAAAATAAGTATGATTTGGGATCAGTGGCGTAACTAGAAATTTTTCTCCCCCAAGCCAAAAAATTCTTTGGCGCTCCCCACAATTGGCACTATTAAAGGGATAAATGTGCGCGCGCCGCAAAATAGGGTGTGTGGCTTCGTTGGGATGGGCGTGGCTTTACTGTTCCAGTGGGACCTGTTGGACAAGTGGTCCGGATCCCACCTACACACGCACCGGAGGATAATCCTGTCTTCCAAGACCAGAATCTCACTCCATTGGTGGCTGCACAGTTCTCACCTCCTAGAGGGGCGAAGGTTCGGGATCCAGGACTGGATCCTAGGGACCATGGATGCAGCCCTCCGAGGCTGGGGAGCAGTCACACAGGGGGAAAACGTCCAAGGAAGATGGTCAAGTCGGGAAAGTTGTCTCCACATAAATGTTCTGGAGTTAAGGGCCATTTAATAACTGCAGACACAGTACGCACTGGGACGGGTGCCCAGCATCCTCTACGGACTAAGAGAAAAGGATTTACCGGTAGGTATTAAAATCCTATTTTCTCTAACGTCCTAGAGGATTCTTGGGACTCCGTAAGGACCATGGGGATAGACGGGCTCCGCAGGAGACATGGGCACTTTAAGAAAGACTTTAGTTCTGGGTGTGCACTGGCTCCTCCCTCTATGCCCCTCCTCCATACCTCAGTTTGATACTGTGCCCAGTGGAGACTGGGTGCTTTTCAGGAGCTCTCCTGAGCTTTCTGACAGAAAGTATTTTGCTAGGTTTTTAATTTTCAGGGAGCACTGCTGGCAACAGACTCCCTGCATCGAGGGACTGAGGGGGGAGAAGCAGCCCTACTCTCCGAGTTGCAAGGTCCTGCTTCTTAAGCTACTGGACACCATTAGCTCCAAAGGGATTAGCTCCAAAGGGATTGGTACGCAGGATCTCACCCTCGCCGTCCGTCCCCCTCGCAGAGCCGGAAGATAGAAGCCGGGTGAGTATGAGAAGAAAAGAAGACTTCAGAGGCGGCAGAGGACTTCATGATCTTCATTGAGGTAACGCACAGCACTGCAGCTGTGCGACATTGCTCCCATACACCTCACATACTCCGGTCACTGTAAGGGTGCAGGGCGCAGGGGGGGCGCCCTGGGCTGCAATATAAACCTCTTTTTGGCAAAAATATAACATATATACAGCTGGGCACTGTATATATGTATGAGCCCCCGCCAATTGTACAGTTTAAACGGGACAGAAGCCCGCCGCCGAGGGGGCGGGGCTTCTCCCTCAGCAATCACCAGCGCCATTTTTTCTCCACAGCACCGCTGAGAGGAAGCTCCCCGGACTCTCCCCTGCTTATACCACGGTAGACAAGAGGGTTGAAAAGAGAGGGGGGGGGGCACATAATTCGGCGCAAATTACATACAGCAGCGCTACTGTGCAAACATTAAGTTACTGTGCTATTCCTGGGTTATATAGCGCTGGGGTATGTGCTGGCATACTCTCTCTCTGTCTCTCCAAAGGGCCTTGTGGGGGAAATGTCTTCAGTAAAAGTATTCCCTGTGTGTGTGGTGTGTCGGTACGCGTGTGTCGACATGTCTGAGGAAGAAGGCTATATTAGAGAGGAGCGGGAGCAAATGAACGTGGTGTCTCCGCCGACACCTGACTGGATGGATATGTGGAATGTTTTAAATGCTAGTGTAAACTCATTGCACAAAAGATTAGACAAGGCTGAAGCTTTGCGACAGTCAGGGTCTCAACCCATGCCTGATCCTATGTCGCAGGGACTGTCAGGGTCTCATAAGCGCCCACTATCCAGATTGTTGACACAGATACCGACACGGATTCTGACTCCATTGTCGATTACGATGATGCAAAGTTACAGCCAAAATTGGCAAAATACATTTGATATATGATTATGGCAATAAAAAATGTTTTGCACATCACAGAGGAGCCCCCTATCCCTGACAAGAGGGTACATATGTACAAGGTAAAGAAGCCTGAGGTAACCTTTCCCCCCTCACACGAGCTAAACGAGTTATGTGAAAAAGCTTGGGAATCCCCTGCAGATTTCCAAAAGGATTCTTATGGCGTATCCTTTCCCATCAACGGATAGGTTACGATGGGAATCCTCCCCTTGGGTGGACAAAGCATTAACACGCTTATCCAAGAAGGTAGCCCTCCCGTCCCAGGATACGGCTTCCCTCAAAGAGTCTGCTGACCGCAAACAGGAGATTACCCTGAAGTCCATTTATACACATTCAGGTACCTTACTCAGACCGGCAATTGCGTCGGCCTGGGTGTGTAGTGCTGTAGCGGCATGGACGGATACCCTAGATAAGGCTACTATTTTATTGCCCCTGGGGCATATAAGAGATGCTGTCCTATATATGTGTGTATGCAAACTACAGGTGGTGCTGCAGGGCTCACACCCTTTTACTTGTCTTGTAGAGCAACTCTGGAGCTGTTACTGGGTCCAGCTGCTGCAAGAAATCAGCTTGAATGCTTCAGGGGCTTGGGCATGGCCAACATGAGCCCCACACTGATGGGGGTGTATAAAGCGATCTAGGGGTCATCCAAGCGCAACCCCACAAAGGCCGCCATGCCCTGCGTGACCATTTTCTCTTTTCATATGCAGACGAGGGTTGCAGCCAACTATGCCCATTGCTTGGATGACATCACCATATGCGAATCCATCTGCTGCAGGCCTTCCCCCAGGAATGCTTGCACTAGCTGTTGCATTTGGTTTGTTGTTTGGGGGGTGCTTCAGTATTAGGCAGCCTTCTGCCCTCCCACATTCGTCTGAAAATGTGTTCTCCCTGCAGTTGTTGTCCCCAGATGAGAGTTCCCTTGTGCTGCCTCAGTTGAATCTCCTTTACTTGACGGAGGTGTGCCTGAGCAGCGGCCCTCCCCAGCCCTATCTCAAATCATACTTATTTTGCATAGGTGATACCATGGTCATGAAGATTGTTTTCCCAGGGTGAGGTTCATTCATTGCATTCTGGGTATGCTGACCTCTGTGATTTCCCCAAATGTGGGAAACTCGACTGCATAATTTGTGGTAGGGGGGGGACTGCATTTGTGCTTTCCCCTGGTTGGCTCTGGTTTAATTCAGATCTCTTTGTCTCAGGTCTCTCTCCAGCCTAGTTTGCTGTCTGTTTCCACTTCTCTTTTCTTGAGCCCCTCCCTTCTATGCCCTTGCGCACTATCCTGACTTCTCCCGTCTGCTTACTTTGTGCCTTCCAACGCACAATGCGAACTACAGGTAGTGCTGCAGGGCCCACGCCCTTTTACTTGCCTTACAGAGCAGCTCTGGAGCTGTTACAGTGCCCAGCTGCTGCAAGAAATCAGCTTGAATGCTTCAGGGGCAGGGGCATGGCCAACATGAGCCCCACACCGAAGGAGGGTGGGGGTGTTCAATGCGAACTAGGGGTCATGCAAGCGCCCCTTTTCTCTTTTCATATGCAGATGAGGGTTCCAGCCAACTTTGGCCTACTGCTTGGATGACATCACCGTATGCAAATCCGTCTGCTGCAGACCTTTCCCCAGGAATGCTTGCACTAGTTGTTGCATATGGATTGATGTTTGTGGGTGCTTCAGTATTAGGCAGCCTTCCGCCCTCTCATGTTTATCTGAAAATATGTGGTCTCCCTGTAGTTGTTGTCCCCAGACAAGAGTTTTCTTGTGCTTCCTCAGTTGAATCTCCTCAACTTGACGGGGGTGTGCCCGAGCAGCCGCCCTCCACAGCCCTATCTCAACACATGCTTTTCTTGCGTATGAGATCTCTTGATCATGAAGATAGTTCTCACAGGGTGAGGTTCATCCATTACATTTTAAAGTAGGAAGGTACAAATTACATATTCAAATTACATATATGTGCTGGATTCAAATGTTTTCCCCCCTTCCTTTCTCAATTGTGCCCATCAGCAGCTATTCTAATGTTGCTGCCAATGGGTGTGACACATTCATTTCTTCTGTGGGGTACACTGGACTCCACAAGGATTCACATTGGGGTGTAGAGTAGGATCTTGATCTGAGGCACCAACAGGCTCAAAGCTTTTGACTGTTCCCAAGATGCTCAGCGCCCCCTCCTCTATAACCTCGCTTCCATGAACAGGGAGCTCAGTTTGTAGTTGGTGCCTTCAGTAGCAGGCCACTTAACAGGGGGCTGCCTCAGGCAGCCTATTCTTAGCTATTAATTTTGACAAGAAAAGAAGAACTTTTTTTATAAGAATCTACAAGGGCTGCAGCAGGCTAGGTCTAATAGACATCTTTACTGCAGCTCCATCACTCCCAGCGGCGCAGTATACTCCCGTGCCCTGGTTGCTGGGTCACTGCAGCGGAGGCTCCGGTTTCTTCCTAAGGTCAGTCACACACACACTGCCCTCCAGGGGTATCCCCAGGTAAGCTAGCTCTCAGATGCTGTAGGTGCCATTACCATGTGGCCTTACACTGGGAATTTAACCCAGATATATATATGTAATTATTTATGTGGTGGGTGTGGGGTGCAGTGGCCCCTGTGTCGGTATGGGTGGGCTGCTGCAGGTCGGCACACCCTAACACTTTATTAACACTTATTATTTTTCCTATCACTTTGTATATATTATTTTAATCACACCACTTACATAGCACTTCTGTGCTTCTTATTAACCCCTATTAATTTTCACCTGTGTGCTGACCTGGGGTGGCCGACCTGTGCCGACATTGTGGGGTCCTGCGCCCCGGGCCCATACCTAGTATTAGGGACCCCCAGTGACGGAGAAGCCTTGTCGATCGGCCTGGGGGCTTAACCCTATATCTGCAGATATACGCAACTAAGATCTACGTATTATCTGACCATTATTATATAGCAATATTATTCACTCGGTGTGCATTAGGGAACACAGTTTTTTTCCTACACAGAATTACCCCTCCCCTTTTAGCACCTGAGTGACATTACAATCTGATTGAGCAGCTTTCCACCTTGTGTATTGTATATAGAGAGGCACAAATGGGTCAGCATTAGGAGGGATTGCTGACTCTAGTAGTGCCATAGGGGAAGGCAGGGGTATCCCCAGGTAAGCTGGCTCTCAGATGCTGTAGGTGCCATTACCATGTGGCCTTACACTGGGAATTTAACCCAGATATATATATGTAATTATTTATGGGGTGGGTGTGGGGTGCAGTGGCCCCTGTGTCGGTATGGGTGGGCTGCTGCAGGTCGGCACACCCTAACACTTTATTAACACTTATTATTTTTCCTATCACTTTGTATATATTATTTTAATCACACCACTTACATAGCACTTCTGTGCTTCTTATTAACCCCTATTAATTTTCACCTGTGTGCTGACCTGGGGTGGCCGACCTGTGCCGACATTGTGGGGTCCTGCGCCCCGGGCCCATACCTAGTATTAGGGACCCCCAGTGACGGAGAAGCCTTGTCGATCGGCCTGGGGGCTTAACCCTATATCTGCAGATATACGCAACTAAGATCTCCGTATTATCTGACCAATATTATATAGCAATATTATTCACTCGGTGTGCATTAGGGAACACAGTTTTTTTCCTACACAGAATTACCCCTCCCCTTTTAGCACCTGAGTGACATTACAATCTGATTGAGCAGCTTTCCACCTTGTGTATTGTATATAGAGAGGCACAAATGGGTCAGCATTAGGAGGGATTGCTGACTCTAGTAGTGCCATAGGGGAAGGCAGGGGTATCCCCAGGTAAGCTGGCTCTCAGATGCTGTAGGTGCCATTACCATGTGGCCTTACACTGGGAATTTAACCCAGATATATATATGTAATTATTTATGGGGTGGGTGTGGGGTGCAGTGGCCCCTGTGTCGGTATGGGTGGGCTGCTGCAGGTCGGCACACCCTAACACTTTATTAACACTTATTATTTTTCCTATCACTTTGTATATATTATTTTAATCACACCACTTACATAGCACTTCTGTGCTTCTTATTAACCCCTATTAATTTTCACCTGTGTGCTGACCTGGGGTGGCCGACCTGTGCCGACATTGTGGGGTCCTGCGCCCCGGGCCCATACCTAGTATTAGGGACCCCCAGTGACGGAGAAGCCTTGTCGATCGGCCTGGGGGCTTAACCCTATATCTGCAGATATACGCAACTAAGATCTCCGTATTATCTGACCATTATTATATAGCAATATTATTCACTCGGTGTGCATTAGGGAACACAGTTTTTTTCCTACACAGAATTACCCCTCCCCTTTTAGCACCTGAGTGACATTACAATCTGATTGAGCAGCTTTCCACCTTGTGTATTGTATATAGAGAGGCACAAATGGGTCAGCATTAGGAGGGATTGCTGACTCTAGTAGTGCCATAGGGGAAGGCAGGGGTATCCCCAGGTAAGCTGGCTCTCAGATGCTGTAGGTGCCATTACCATGTGGCCTTACACTGGGAATTTAACCCAGATATATATATGTAATTATTTATGGGGTGGGTGTGGGGTGCAGTGGCCCCTGTGTCGGTATGGGTGGGCTGCTGCAGGTCGGCACACCCTAACACTTTATTAACACTTATTATTTTTCCTATCACTTTGTATATATTATTTTAATCACACCACTTACATAGCACTTCTGTGCTTCTTATTAACCCCTATTAATTTTCACCTGTGTGCTGACCTGGGGTGGCCGACCTGTACCGACATTGTGGGGTCCTGCGCCCCGGGCCCATACCTAGTATTAGGGACCCCCAGTGACGGAGAAGCCTTGTCGATCGGCCTGGGGGCTTAACCCTATATCTGCAGATATACGCAACTAAGATCTCCGTATTATCTGACCATTATTATATAGCAATATTATTCACTCGGTGTGCATTAGGGAACACAGTTTTTTTCCTACACAGAATTACCCCTCCCCTTTTAGCACCTGAGTGACATTACAATCTGATTGAGCAGCTTTCCACCTTGTGTATTGTATATAGAGAGGCACAAATGGGTCAGCATTAGGAGGGATTGCTGACTCTAGTAGTGCCATAGGGGAAGGCAGGGGTATCCCCAGGTAAGCTGGCTCTCAGATGCTGTAGGTGCCATTACCATGTGGCCTTACACTGGGAATTTAACCCAGATATATATATGTAATTATTTATGGGGTGGGTGTGGGGTGCAGTGGCCCCTGTGTCGGTATGGGTGGGCTGCTGCAGGTCGGCACACCCTAACACTTTATTAACACTTATTATTTTTCCTATCACTTTGTATATATTATTTTAATCACACCACTTACACAGCACTTCTGTGCTTCTTATTAACCCCTATTAATTTTCACCTGTGTGCTGACCTGGGGTGGCCGACCTGTGCCGACATTGTGGGGTCCTGCGCCCCGGGCCCATACCTAGTATTAGGGACCCCCAGTGATGGAGAAGCCTTGTCGATCGGCCTGGGGGCTTAACCCTATATCTGCAGATATACACAACTAAGATCTCCGTATTATCTGACCATTATTATATAGCAATATTATTCACTCGGTGTGCATTAGAGAACACAGTTTTTTTCCTACACAGAATTACCCCTCCCCTTTTAGCACCTGAGTGACATTACAATCTGATTGAGCAGCTTTCCACCTTGTGTATTGTATATAGAGAGGCACAAATGGGTCAGCATTGGGAGGGATTGCTGACTCTAGTAGTGCCATAGGGGAAGCCAGGGGTATCCCCAGGTAAGCTGGCTCTCAGATGCTGTAGGTGCCATTACCATGTGGCCTTACACTGGGAATTTAACCCAGATATATATATGTAATTATTTATGGGGTGGGTGTGGGGTGCAGTGGCCCCTGTGTCGGTATGGGTGGGCTGCTGCAGGTCGGCACACCCTAACACTTTATTAACACTTATTATTTTTCCTATCACTTTGTATATATTATTTTAATCACACCACTTACATAGCACCTCTGTGCTTCTTATTAACCCCTATTAATTTTCACCTGTGTGCTGACCTGGGGTGGCCGACCTGTGCCGACATTGTGGGGTCCTGCGCCCCGGGCCCATACCTAGTATTAGGGACCCCCAGTGACGGAGAAGCCTTGTCGATCGGCCTGGGGGCTTAACCCTATATCTGCAGATATACGCAACTAAGATCTCCGTATTTTCTGACCATTATTATATAGCAATATTATTCACTCGGTGTGCATTAGGGAACACAGTTTTTTTCCTACACAGAATTACCCCTCCCCTTTTAGCACCTGAGTGACATTACAATCTGATTGAGCAGCTTTCCACCTTGTGTATTGTATATAGAGAGGCACAAATGGGTCAGCATTAGGAGGGATTGCTGAATCTAGTAGTGCCATAGGGGAAGCCAGGGGTATCCCCAGGTAAGCTGGCTCTCAGATGCTGTAGGTGCCATTACCATGTGGCCTTACACTGGGAATTTAACCCAGATATATATATGTAATTATTTATGGGGTGGGTGTGGGGTGCAGTGGCCCCTGTGTCGGTATGGGTGGGCTGCTGCAGGTCGGCACACCCTAACACTTTATTAACACTTATTATTTTTCCTATCACTTTGTATATATTATTTTAATCACACCACTTACACAGCACTTCTGTGCTTCTTATTAACCCCTATTAATTTTCACCTGTGTGCTGACCTGGGGTGGCCGACCTGTGCCGACATTGTGGGGTCCTGCGCCCCGGGCCCATACCTAGTATTAGGGACCCCCAGTGACGGAGAAGCCTTGTCGATCGGCCTGGGGGCTTAACCCTATATCTGCAGATATGCGCAACTAAGATCTCCGTATTATCTGACCATTATTATATAGCAATATTATTCACTCGGTGTGCATTAGGGAACACAGTTTTTTTCCTGATAGGTAATAGAGCCTGATTCAGGTTGGATTGCAATCGCAATAAGCAATCTAACTGCAAAAATTGCTAAGAGCATACGCATGCGCCTGCATTTTCTGCGGCACCCCGCAGATAATGCGATCGCCTCTAACTGTCAATCGGTGCTGGGGGGGGGGGTCAGCAACACTCCGTTTCTAAGTCGGAGATGGAGCGGTGCGTGGGCAGGGCTTCAAAATGGGGTCGGCAACGGAGAAACAGGAGGCGTGGTCAGAGCGGCTGCATGACATCACATGCAGCAGCTGCGATCACAAAAATGGTGGCGGCTTCCTGCGCACACATACAGTCTGCACCAACTGGAGGCTAACCCATTTTTTATGATCACGCTGAACTGCACTGCGACTGCAATTTCAGCGTGGTCAAGAAGGGAGGCGGCATGCTGGGTGGCCCCAGCATGTGAACCAAAGGATTGCAAATTCTGTTACTTAGCGGAATTTGCAATCCTTACTGAATTAGGCCCATTGATTACAAAATTTATTTGTAAATATTTGAAGTTTTTCTTCAGGGACTAACACAAAAGATGCTTGGGGCTACTAACACATGGGTAAGCCACGTAAAGCTTTCCATGGGTCAGTGGCATCACAATGGGGTTGCGGCCCACACCCGAGTGTCACCCGCCAAGGGGGGTGACACCAAAGTGCCGGCTCCTCTTCAGTGACAGAATATGGGTGTTTCACTGTGACATTACGTGCAACACCCAGTTTCTGTCACTGTGCAGGAGCCAGCACCACTCACACACTAGTCCCCGGGTGCAGCCCCCAACCCCCGGGATACCCGGAGCAACAAAATGGAGATTCAGGCCAACAGGCCACACCCCTACCTATGAGACCATGCCTCCTTTTTACCATTGCGCTGCTTATCTGCGCGCACTGCATTACAATCTCCCTCGCTGCCTCTCTGGGTGTCACCAATGATAGTGACACCTTTGCCATGCTTGTAGCAGCTGGTCCTAAGATCTACGCCTCCAGCCCTGAGTGTTTGCCCTTGTGACTTGTTGATCATCATAGCGAAGCAGATTCTTACAGAAAACTGCAGGGGCTTAGATTGAAAAGAAAAACATTGACGAACCCATCATTTCAGCAACAGGGTCTGCCACACGGCTGACTGAAATGACTGGGTGGTTTGGGCCCCCACCAAAAAAGAAGCAATCAATCTCTCCTTGCACAAACTGGCTCTACAGAGGCAAGATGTCCACCTCATCATCCTCCGATTCCTCACCCCTTTCACTGTGTACATCGCCCTCCTCACAGATTATTAATTCGTCCCCACTGGAATCCACCATCTCAGATCCCTGTGTACTTTCTGGAGGCAATTGCTGGTGAATGTCTCCACGGAGGAATTGATTATAATTCATTTTGATGATCATCATCTTCTCCACATTTTCTGGAAGTAAGCTCGTACACCGATTGCTGACAAGGTGAGCGGCTGCACTAAACACTCTTTTGGAGTACACACTGGAGGGAGGGCAACTTAGGTAGAATAAAGTAAGTTTGTCCAAGGGCCTCCAAATTGCCTCTTTTTCCGGCCAGTATACATACGGACTGTCTGACGTGCCTACCTGGATGCGGTCACTCATATAATCCTCCACCATTCTTTCAAAGGTGACAGAATCATATGCAGTGACAGTAGACGACATGTCAGTAATCGTTGCCAGGTCCTTCAGTCCGGACCAGATGTCAGCACTCACTCCAGACTGCCCTGCATCACCGCCAGCGGGTGGGCTCGGAATTCTTAGCCTTTTCCTCGCACCCCCAGTTGCGGGAGAATGTGAAGGAGGAGCTGTTGATGGGTCACGTTCCGCTTGACTTGACAATTTTCTCACCAGCAGGTCTTTGAACCTCTGCAGACTTGTGTCTGCCGGAAAGAGAGATACAATGTAGGTTTTAAATCTAGGATCGAGTACGGTGGCCAAAATGTATTGCTCTGATTTCAACAGATTGAATCCTGGTTAAGCGAATTAAGGGCTCCATCCACAAGTCCCACATGCCTAGCGGAATCGCTCTGTTTTAGCTCCTCCTTCAATGTCTCCAGCTTCTTCTGCAAAAGCCTGATGAGGGGAATGACCTGACTCAGGCTGGCAGTGTCTGAACTGACTTCACGTGTGGCAAGTTCAAAGGGTTGCAGAACCTTGCACAACGTTGAAATCATTCTCCACTGCGCTTGAGTCAGGTGCATTCCCCCTACTTTGCCTATATCGTGAGTAGATGTATAGGCTTGAATGGCCTTTTGCTGCTCCTCCATCCTCTGAAGCATATAGAGGGTTGAATTCCACCTCGTTACCACCTCTTGCTTCAGAAGATGGCAGGGCAGGTTCAGGAATGTTTGGTGGTGCTCCAGTCTTCGGCACGCGGTGGCTGAATGCAGAAAGTGGCCCGCAATTCTTCGGGCCACCGACAGCATCTCTTGCACGCCCCTGTCGTTTTTTAAATAATTCTGCACCACCAAATTCAATGTATGTGCAAAACATGGGACGTGCTGGAATTTGCCCAGATGTAATGTACGCACAATATTGGTGGCGTTGTCCGATGTCACAAATCCCCAGGAGAGTCCAATTGGGGTAAGCCATTCTGCGATGATGTTCCTCAGTTTCCGTAAGAGGTTGTCAGCTGTGTGCCTCTTATGGAAAGCGGTGATACAAAGCGTAGCCTGCCTAGGAACGAGTTGGCATTTGCGAGATGCTGCTACTGGTGCCGCCGCTGCTGTTCTTGCTGCGGGAGGCAATACATCTACCCAGTGGGCTGTCACAGTCATATAGCCCTGAGTCTGCCCTGCTCCACTTAACCACGGACATGTGGACTAGT
This sequence comes from Pseudophryne corroboree, assembly GCF_028390025.1. Taxonomy (NCBI): domain Eukaryota; kingdom Metazoa; phylum Chordata; class Amphibia; order Anura; family Myobatrachidae; genus Pseudophryne; species Pseudophryne corroboree. The sequence continues at coordinate 200,108 of NW_026970084.1, read as the reverse complement.
GGACATTGGGTACAACTGCATTTTTTAGGACACTGGTGACTCTTTTTTGAGGTCTGTATACATTTTCGGTATCGCCTGCCTAGAGAAATGGAACCTAGATGGCATTTGGTACCGGGGACACAGTACCTCAATCAAGTCTCTAGTTGCCTCTGAATTAACGATGGGTACCGGAACCACGTTTCTCACCACCCAGGCTGACAAGACCTGAGTTATCCGCTTTGCAGCAGGATGACTGCTGTGATATTTCATCTTCCTCGCAAAGGACTGTTGGACAGTCAATTGCCTACTGGAAGTAGTACAAGTGGTCTTCCGACTTCCCCTCTGGGATGACGATCGACTCCCAGCAGCAACAACAGCAGCGCCAGCAGCAGTAGGCGTTACACTCAAGGATGCATCGGAGGAATCCCAGGCAGGAGAGGACTCGTCAGACGTGCCAGTGACATGGCCTGCAGGACTATTGGCTTTCCTGTCTAAGGAGGAAATTGACACTGAGGGAGTTGGTGGTGTGGTTTGCAGGAGCTTGGTTACAAGAGGAAGGGATTTAGAGGTCAGTGGACTGCTTCCGCTGTCATCCAAAGTTTTTGAACTTGTCACTGACTTATGATTAATGCGCTGCAGGTGACGTATAAGGGAGGATGTTCTGAGGTGGTTAACGTCCTTACCCCTACTTATTACAGCTTGACAAAGGCAACACATGGCTTGACACCTGTTGTCCGCATTTGTGTACAGGATGCATACCTTCATGTTCCCATTTATCCATCTCATCAGGCGTACCTCAGATTTGCGGTACAGGACTGTCATTGCCAATTTCAGACGTTGCTGTTTGGTCTCTCCACGGCCCAGAGAATTTTCACCAAGGTAATGGCGGAAATGATGGTTCTCCTGCGCAAGCAAGGTGTCACAATTATCCCGTACTTGAGCGATCTCATAAAAGCGAGATCAAGAGAGCAGTTGCTGAACAGCGTATCACTTTCACTGGATTTTCGGCTGGATTTTCAATATCCCAAAGTCGCAGTTGGTTCCTACGACTCGTCTGTCTTTCTTGGGCATGATTCTGGACACAGACCAGAAGAGGGTTTATCTCCCGATAGAAAAGGCCCAGGAACTCATGACTCTTGTCAGGAACCTATTGAAACCAAAACTTGTGTCAGTGCATCACTGCACTCGAGTCCTGGGAAAGATGGTGGCATCATACGAAGCCATTCCATTCGGCAGGTTCCATGCGAGGACTTTCCAATGGGACCTACTGGACAAGTGGTCCGGGTCACATTTACAGATGCATTGGTTGATCACCCTGTCCCCCAGGGTCAGGGTATCACTCCTGTGGTGGCTGCAGAGTGCTCACTGTCTCGAGTGACGCAGATTCGGCATTTAGGACTGGATCCTGGTGACCACAGATGCAAGCCTCCAAGGTTGGGGAGCAGTCACACAGGGAAGAAATTTCCAAGGTCTTTGGTCAAGTCAAGAGACTTGTCTTCACATCAACATCCTGAAACTAGGGGCCATATACAATGCCCTACGTCAAGCGGAGACCTTACTTTGCGACCAACCGGTTCTGATCCAGTCAGACAACATCACCGCAGTGGCTCATGTAAACCGCCAAGGCGGCACAAGGAGCAGAGTGGCGATGGCACAAGCCACCAGAATTCTTCGCTGGGTGGAGAATCACGCAAGCGCACTGTCAGCAGTGTTCATTCTGGGAGTGGACAACTGGGAAGCAGACTTCCTCAGCAGACACAACCTACATCCGGGAGAGTGGGGACTTCATCAGGAAGTCTTTGCACAGATTACAAGTTGGTGGGAACTGCCACAGATAGACATGATGGCGTCCCGGCTCAACAAAAAGCTACATAGGTATTGCGCAAGGTCAAGAGACCCTCAGGCAGTAGCTGTAGACGCCCTAGTGACACCGTGGGTGTTCCGGCCGATCTATGTATTTCCTCCTCTTCCTCTCATACCCAAGGTGTTGAGGATAATAAGACAAAGAGGAGTGAGAACAATCCTCATTGTTCCAGATTGGCCACGGAGGACCTGGTATCCGGATCTGCAGGAAATGCTCACAGAAGATCCGTGGCCTCTTCCTCTAAGACAGGACCTGTTGCATCAGGGGCCCTGTCTGTTCCAAGACTTACCGCGGCTGCGTTTCACGGCATGGTGGTTGAATGCCGGATCCTAGCAGTGAAAGGCATTCCGGTTGAGGTCATCCCTACGCTGATAAAGGCTAGGAAGGATGTAACGTCAAAACATTACACCGTATATGGCGAAATTATGTTTCTTGGTGTGAGACCAGGAATGCTCCTATGGAAGAATTCCATCTGGGCCGTTTCCTTCACTTCCTACAAACTGGAGTGAATTTGGGCCTAAAATTAGGCTCTATTAAGGTCCAGATTTCGGCCTTATCCATTTTCTTTCAAAAAGAATTGGTTTCTCTTCCAGAAGTTCAGACTTTTGTAAAAGGAGTGCTGCATATTCAGCCTCCTTTTGTGCCTCCGGTGGCACCTTGGGACCTTAACGTGGTGTTAAGTTTTCTAAAATCACACTGGTTTGAACCACTTAAAACGGTGGAGTTAAAATATCTCACGTGGAAGGTGGTCATGTTATTAGCCTTGGCTTCGGCTAGGCGAGTGTCGGAATTAGCAGCTTTGTCACATAAAAGCCCATATTTGGTGTTCCATGTGGATAGAGCGGAATTGCGGACCCGTCCTCAATTCCTACCAAAAGTGGTCTCATCTTTTCATATGAACCAACCTATTGTGGTGCCTTTGGCTACGCGTGACTTGGAGGATTCCGAGTTACTTGATGTGGTCAGGGCTTTGAAAATTTACGTGGCCAGGACGGCTAGAGTCAGGAAAACTGAAGCGCTGTTTGTCCTGTATGCAACCAACAAGATTGGTGCCCCTGCTTCAAAGCAGGCTATTGCTCGCTGGATTTGTAACACAATTCAGCAAGCGCATTCTATGGCTGGATTGCAGTTACCGAAATCGGTCAAGGCCCATTCCACGAGGAAAGTGGGCTCTTCTTGGGCGGCTGCCCGAGGGGTCTCGGCACTACAGCTGTGTCGAGCTGCTACTTGGTCAGGTTCAAACACCTTTTCAAAATACTATAAGTTTGATACCCTGGCTGAGGAGGAACTCATGTTTGCTCAATCGGTGCTGCAGAGTCATCCGCACTCTCCCGCCCGTTTTGGAGCTTTGGTATAATCCCCATGGTCCTTACGGAGTCCCCAGCATCCTCTAGGACGTTAGAGAAAATAAGATTTTAAACCTACCGGTAAATCTTTTTCTCGTAGTCCGTAGAGGATGCTGGGCGCCCGTCCCAAGTGCGGACTACTTCTGCAATACTTGTATATAGTTATTGCTTCAATAAGGGTTATGTTATAGTTGCATCGGTCCTGTACTGATGCTACAGTATGTTGTTTTTTCGTACTCATTTCTGTGTAGTTTATCACAAGTTATACGGTGTGATTGGTGTGGCTGGTATGAATCTTGCCCTGGATTAACAAAATCCTTTTCTCGTACTGTCAGTCTCCTCTGGGCACAGTTTCTCTAACTGTGGCATAGAGGGGCATAGAGGGAGGAGCCACTGCACACCCAGAACTAAAGTCTTTCTTAAAGTGCCCATGTCTCCTGCGGAGCCCGTTTATCCCCATGGTCCTTACGGAGTCCCCAGCATCCTCTACGGACTACGAGAAAAAGATTTACCGGTAGGTTTAAAATCTTATTTTCTACTTTATTCTTTTCTATCCTAGTTTATTACGACCAACTCTCATCCAAGGAGTTTGACATTCTACTACCTGCATGCAATTTAAATTGCTTAAATTGTTTATATGGTTGATTTGTACTTCACAATCCATAATCTGCAACTTGGATGTACTTGTGTCATTGAAAATCTTATAATAAAAATGTTTATATATTGAAATAAAAAGTTATAAGACATATGCATTCAATATTTGAAGAAACAAAATAAAATAAAGCTATGTATTGGGTTTCACTAACAAGCACATTGGAAGACTTGACTACTGTTAAAAGACATGCATTACATGGTATAGAGCCACAAACCACAATGTAGTAAAATAAAAACAAACTTACATGTTTATCAAACCTATGTGAGGCTTACATTGATAGTACAAGATCAACACTCTATCAACTGTGCAAACTAGACTGCACATAAATGCCATAAAATTTATCTGAGATTTTAGTAAATAAGGCCTGTTGCTGTCCGGGTCACACAGCCGTCACGGCCCGCCCCCATACGGTCCGGTCATGTCTGCGTTGTCCTGACTGTGCCCCCAAAATGGCGGCACAACGCCGCTGGCCCGACTCCTCCTGCCCAGTGACCGCCTCTGCCTGTCAATCAGGCAGAGGCGCTCACTGGGCAGAGATGCTGATCGCATCTCTGGCATGTGCCGGTGCACTGTGGCACCAGCACACACGCACTTCAGACCTGATCTCCTGTTGTGTGAATATGCACAGCAGGGATCAGGTCTTAATTAGGCCCTATATACAGCTGTCAGTAAAGCAGGGATGTGCTGCTGCCAGTGAGGCAGGGATGTGCTGCTGTCAGTGAAGCAGTGATGTGCTGCTGTCAGTGAAGCAGTGATGTGCTGCTGTCAGCGAGGCAGTGATGTGCTGCTGTCAGCGAGGCAGGGATGTGCTGCTATAAGTGAGGCAGGGATGTGCTGCCGTCAATGAGGCAGGGATGTGCTGCCGTCAATGTTGCAGGGATGTGCTGCTGTCAACGTTGCAGGGATGTGCTGCTGTCAGTGAAGCAGGAATGTGCTGCTGCAGTGAGGCAGAGATATGCTGCCCACTATCTCCCTATCACCCCTGCCTGAGTCACACACTTTCCCTTTCACCCCTGCCTCAGTTACCCACTATCTCCCAGTCACCGCTGCCTCAGTCAACCACTATACCTGCGACCCCTGCCGCAGTCACCCACTATCCCTGTCACCCCTGCCTCAGTCACCCACTGTCACCCTATCACCCCTGCTTCAGTCACCCACTATCCCTGTCAACCCTGCCTCAGTCTCTTACTGTCCCTGTCACCCCTGCCACAGTCATCCACTATCTCCCTATCATCCCTGCCTTATTCATTTATTATCCCTGTCACCCACTTTCTTCCCATACTTACCCAACCCCTTCCTATCACCCCTCCCTCAGTAACCCACTATCTCCCTGTCACCCCTGCCTCAGTCACCCACTATCATTGTCACCCCTGCATCAGTCACCCACTATCTCCCAGTCACCCCGGCTTCAGTCACCCACTATCTCCCACTCATACATGCTTCAGTCACCCACTATCTCCCAGTCATCCCTGCCTCAGTCACCTACTGACACCAGTGCAGATATTTCTGCTGCAGCCTCTCCACTCTCCAGCGTGAACTTCCTGACGACTGAGGAAATCCGCTTCCCAGTTGAGGACTCCGGGAATGAACACTGCCGATATTGCTGGCAGATGACGTTCTAGCCAACTGAGGATTTTTTTATACTTCCAGCTTTGCCATGCAGTTTCGAGTGCCGCCTTGATGATTTGTGTACACTACCATGGTGGCGTTGTCCGATTGTACTTGAACAGGCCTGTTCTGTACTAGAGGCAGGGCCAGTATCAATGAATTGAACACTGCCCGCAATTCCAGAATGTTTATCGGGAGGAGAGATTCCTCTCTGGTCTACCGATGGTGAAGGGTCGTCATCACGGCCATGACCTTGGTGAATTTCCGAGGTGCCGTGGCCAAACCAGAAGGCAGGACCTGAAATCCAAAAACTAACCAGGCACAACACTGCTTAGCTTCCAACATCAGATGAGATTGGACATATCCAGTGTGATGCGGCTGTAGATGATTTTTGCTGTTTCTAACTTCTACATCAATGAATAAGTTTCAAAATAGAATGCATCAAGAGAACGGTGTTGGTAGTATAAAACTACCTATAGCACCTGGTATTCCCAGGTGGTCTCACATCCAAGAACAAACCAGGCCTAAGATCAGGTAATATTGGGCATATACAGTGTGGTGTGGCTGTAGATGAGCTTAGTGGTTTCTGTTAGAGTTCTTCTACTTCTAACTACTAGTACATAAATGAATAAGCGGCCGGTTTATTAAACCTGGTGGAATGATAATTTGCATGGTGATAAAGTACCAGCCAATCAGCTCCTAATTGCCATGTCACACGCTGGGTTTGAAAAATGACAGCTAGGAGCTGACTGGCTGGTACTTTATCACCTTGCACTTTATCAGTTCACCAGGCTTAATAGATCTGCCCCAATGTTTCAAAATGGAATGCATCAAGAGAATGGTGTTGGTATTGTAAAAATACACACAGCTCCTGGTATTTCCTTGTGGTCTCCCATCCAAGTACTAAAACCAGGACCAACACTGCTCAGCTTCCATGATCAGGAGAGATTGGGCAAATCCAGTGTGCTGTGGCTGTAGATGAGCTGGTGGTTTCTGTTAGAGCTTTTCTACTTCTAACTTCTGGTACATAAAAGAATACGTGTAAAAATTAAATGTACCAAGAAAAGGGTGTTGGTAGTTTAAAAACACCTAAAGAATCTGATAATACATGGATGGGAGACTGCTTGGTAGTAACAAAGTCCAATACTGCTTTGCTTCAAAGATCAAATGAGATTGGGCATATCCAGTGTGGTGTGGCTTTAGATAAGCTTTGTGGTTTCTGTTAGAGCTCTTCTACTTCTAACTACTGGTACATTAATGAATATGTATAAGGTTGTAGTTTATCCAATAAGCCTTTACTACCTTACCTTCCCCCCCCCCTCCCCTCCTTATAGCTTCCTTTGTTCTCTCCTCCTCGTGTGTGCGTTATTTGTTTTCTCATACGTCCTAGAGGATGCTGGGATCACATTAAGAACCATGGGGTATAGACGGGATCCGCAGGAGACATGGGCACTTTAAGACTTTCAAAGGGTGTGAACTGTCTCCTCCCTCTATGCCCCTCCTCCAGACTCCAGTTTTAGAATTGTGCCCAGTGAGACTGGATGCACTACAGGGGAGCTCTACTGAGTTTCTCTGAAAAGACTTATGTTAGTTTTTCTTATTTTCAGGGAGGCTGCTGGCAACAGTCTCCCTGCTTCGTGGGACTTAGGGGAGAGAAGTATGACCAACTTCTAGTGAGTTCAATGGCTCTACTTCTGGCAGACAGGACACCATTAGCTCCTGAGGGTGCTGATCGCTGGGTACGCCTAGATGCCCACTCCCGTAGCCTGCCATCACCCCCTTACAGAGCCAGAAGTCAGAAGACAGGCGAGTAGCAGAAGAACAGATGGCATTCTGAGGTACCACGCAGCGAGCGGAATGCTGTGCGCCATGCTCCCACACAAACACAGGCACTGCAGGGTGCAGGGCGTGGGGGGGGCACCCTGGGCAGCATAAATTCCTCACAAAAGGCTGGCAAAAGTGGACATTAGTGCCTGGGCACTGTCCTTACCCCGCCAGCGTAATTAATTATTTGTTTCTGAACGGGACAGAAGCGTGCCATTACAGCGGCGGGGCTTCTTCCTCACCAGCACACCTATAGAGCGTTACAAGTCTATCACTATAGAGTTTATTATTTCCAGACTGTGTACTTTTGACGCTGGGTTGTGAGCTGAAAAATCCCATCTGTCCCTCTGACAGATTTACTGTAGGTCTATCCCCCATAAGCCGATGTGTCTGTGGGTACTTGGTACATGTGTGTCAACATGTCGGTGGCTGAATGTTTTTCCCAAGAGGAAACTATATTAGGAATGCAGACATATGATGGTGGCCCTGTTGGCACCACCAATAACTGACTGGGTGAAAGTTTCAGTAATATCAGAGTGAGGTTGGATAAATCTGTGTCCCAGACACAGACGTAGAGAAAAGATGTGAGGTTCATGGCTATGCTTCTTTTCCCTCAGGCCCCGCAAAAAATTTATTTTGCCCAGTTACTACACACTGATACTGACTCGGATACTGATTCCTATGTCGACCATAATATTTCCTGATTAGATCCAATATTGGCAAGGAGCATTCAGTACATGATTGTGGATATTAAGGACATATTAACTAGAGATGAGCGGGTTCGGTTTCTCTGAATCCGAACCCGCCAGAACTTCATGGTTTTTTTCACGGGTCCGAGCAGACTCGGATCTTCCCGCCTTGCTCGGTTAACCCGAGCGCGCCCGAACGTCATCATGACGCTGTCGGATTCTCGCGAGGCTCGGATTCTATCGCGAGACTCGGATTCTATATAAGGAGCCGCGCGTCGCCGCCATTTTCACACGTGCATTGAGATTGATAGGGAGAGGACGTGGCTGGCGTCCTCTCCATTTAGATTATAAGAGACTGAGAGAGATTTACTGGAGCTGACTAGGAGGAGTACTGTTACTGTAGAAGTGTAGAGACTGAGTGGAGAGAGTTTACTAGTGAGGACAGTGCAGTTTACTTTATAATCCGTTCTCTGCCTGAAAAAAGCGATACACAGCACACAGTGACTCAGTCACATACCATATCTGTGTGCACTGCTCAGGCTCAGGCCAGTGTGCTGCATCATCTATTATCTATATATAATATTATATATATCTGTCTGACTGCTCAGCTCACACAGCTTATAATTGTGGGGGAGACTGGGGAGCACTACTGCAGTGCCAGTTATAGGTTATAGCAGGAGCCAGGAGTACATAATATATTATATAGTGAGTGACCACCAGACACACAGTGCAGTTTATTTAATATATCCGTTCTCTGCCTGAAAAAAGCGATACACACAGTGACTCAGTCAGTCACATACCATATCTGTGTGCACTGCTCAGGCTCAGGCCAGTGTGCTGCATCATCTATTATCTATATATAATATTATATATATCTGTCTGACTGCTCAGCTCACACAGCTTATAATTGTGGGGGAGACTGGGGAGCACTACTGCAGTGCCAGTTATAGAGATCCTGAAGCACTCACTCATCATGGGAAAGTACCAATGTGTTTCTTCATTGGTTGATGGAAGAAACATCTTACAAAAACTCTCCAGATTATTGACTTTTTAAAGTTTTTCTAGGAAACGTTCTTGATGTATGCTTATTAGCCTTTGTCAGTATGGACTTTTTGCAAAGTGTCTCTGTGGTGCAATTGGTTAGTGTGTAAGGCTATTAACCAAAAGGTTGGTGGTTCAATCCCACCCCGGAACGTAATTGACCTTGTGATCAGATTTTGGTGATATTTAAGTAGACAAGTCAAAATTTCAAACCCCCTCTTATTGTGTAGGGTACCTGGCCTTCTCTGATGTAATCAGAGTTAGATTTAATTCAGTGATTTTATAAAAAAAAGCTAGGAAGCACAATTTAGCAGTGGGTTGCAGAGAAAAAAAATATGCTGGCAGAAAAATCCAATTGAGTGATTAAACAGCTCTTTATTTTCTGGCTTTATTTTTATGCTAACAAATTTGTTCTCTGAATAGTGTCCACAAAGCCAAGTCTCTGATTAACACCTTTGTAAGGATGGTTTTTCACCTATTACTAAATTAAACTTGCTTCATTGGAAAGGCAGCAAGATGCATCCTCATTTCAATGTCTACTGAAATAATACAGGTTGACACCAGGAAACATTAACGCCACTGCATCCTTGCTGCTTTCTCATGTGGAAGTCTGTTTAATGTGAAAACAAGGTGATATCTAATTAGCACACAGGTAAGGAATTAAGAAAATCTTTATTTAAGGGTGAAGATGTTTCTCACAAAATCGTTGCCCCAATGCATCATTGAAATTCAAGCTGGAAAGATGATTTTAATATATCACTTGTACATTTTGTATTGCTCTTCTGGTGACAATGTAGTTTGTTTTTGCCAATTACCATTTTAATAATAGGGTAAAGAAAATGAAGTGGATTTTTGAAAGAAAACAAAACTGTCAATATACTATTAAAACAAATTAAAATTGTAAAAGTTATTGTACTTTAAGTAAAAATAAAAGAGCCAAAATATCAATCCCAGTTTTGGAATACTTTAATTAACAAACAAAAAAATGCATATAGCAGAGGATAGTTTCAATCTGCCTACCTCTGGGTTATGGGCCCAGCATGCTTCCATTGCAGTACTCTGCTGCACATGTAAGTGCAAGAGATCCTGAAGCACTCACTCATCATGGGAAAGTACCAATGTGTTTCTTCGTTGGTTGATAGAAGAAACATCTTACAAAAACTCTCCAGATTATTGACTTTATTAAGTTTTTCTAGGAAACGTTTTAGATGAATGCTTATTAGCCTTTGTCAGTATGTACTTTTGCAAAGTGTCTCTGTGGCGCAATCAGTTAGTGTGTATGGCTATTAACCAAAAGGTTGGTGGTTCAATCCCACCCAGGGACGTAATTGACCTTGTTATCAGATTTTGGTGATATTTAAGTAGACAAGTCAAAATTTCAAACCCCCTCTTATTGTGTAGGGTACCTGGCCTTCTCTGATGTAATCAGAGTTAGATTTGATTCAGTGATTTTATAAAAACATCTAGGAAGCACAATTTAGCAGTGGGTTGCAGAGAAAAAGAAATATGCTTGCAAAAAATCAAATTGCTTGATTTAACAGCTCTTAATTTTCTTGCTTTATTTTTATGCTAACAAATTTGTTCTCTGAAAAGTGTCCACAAAGCCAAGTCTCTGATTAACACCTTTGTAGGGATGGTTTTTCACCTATTACTAAATTAAACTTGCTTCATTGGAAAGGCAGCAAGATGCATCCTCATTTCAATGTCTACTGAAATAATACAGGTTGACACCAGGAAACATTAACGCCACTGCATCCTTGCTGCTTTCTCATGTGGAAGTCTGTTTAATGTGAAAACAAGGTGATATCTAATTAGCACACAGGTAAGGAATTACGAAAATCTTTATTTAAGGGTGAAGATGTTTCTCACAAAATTGTTGCCCCAATGCATCATTGAAATTCAAGCTGGAAAGATGATTTTAATATATCACTTGTACATTTTGTATTGCTCTTCTGGTGACAATGTAGTTTTTTTTGTCAATTACCATTTTAATAACAGGGTAAAGAAAATTAAGTGGATTTTTGAAAGAAAACTATACTGTCAATATACTATTAAAACAAATTAAAATGGTAAAAGTTATTGTACTTTAAGTAAAAATAAAAGAGCAAAAATATCAATCCCAGTTTTGATTACTTAAATTAACAAAAAAAATGCATATAGCAAAGGATAGTTTCAATCTGCCTACCTCTGGGTTATGGGTCCAGCATGCTTCCATTGCAGTACTCTGCTGCACATGTAAGTGCAAGAGATCCTGAAGCACTCACTCATCATGGGAAAGTACCAATGTGTTTATTCGTTAGTTGATGGAAGAAACATCTTACAAAAACTCTCCAGATTATTGATTTTTTAATGTTTTTCTAGGAAACGTTCTAGATGTATGCTTATTAGCCTTTGTCAGTAGGCACTTTTTGCAAAGTGTCTCTGTGGCGCAATCGGTTAGTGTGTTCGGCTATTAACCGAAAGGTTGGTGGTTCAATCCCACCCAGGGACCTAATTAAACTTGTGATCAGATTTTGCTGATATTTAAGTAGACAAGTCAAAATTTCAAACCCCCTCTTATGGTGTAGGGTACATGGCCTTCTCTGATGTAATCAGAGTTAGATTTGATTCAGTGATTTTATAAAAAACAGCTAGGAAGCACAATTTAGCAGTGGGTTGCAGAGAAAAAAAATATGCTGGCAAAAAAAATCCAATTGAGTGATTAAACAGCTCTTCATTTTCTGGCTTTATTTTTATGCTAACAAATTTGTTCTCTGAAAAGTGTCCACAAAGCCAAGTCTCTGATTAACACCGTTGTAGGGATGGTTTTTCACCTATTACTAAATTAAACTTGCTTCATTGGAAAGGCAGCAAGATGCATCCTCATTTCAATGTCTACTGAAATAATACAGGTTGACACCAGGAAACATTAACGCCACTGCATCCTTGCTGCTTTCTCATGTGGAAGTCTGTTTAATGTGAAAACAAGGTGATATCTAATTATCACACAGGTAAGGAATTAAGAAAATCTTTATTTAAGGGTGAAGATGTTTCTCACAAAATCGTTGCCCCAATGCATCATTGAAATTCAAGCTGGAAAGATGATTTTAATATATCACTTGTACATTTTGTATTGCTCTTCTGGTGACAATGTAGTTTGTTTTTGTCAATTACCATTTTAATAATAGGGTAAAGAAAATGAAGTGGATTTTTGAAAGAAAACAATACTGTCAATATACTATTAAAACAAATTAAAATGGTAAAAGTTATTGTACTTTAAGTAAAAATAAAAGAGACAAAATATCAATCCCAGTTTTGGATTACTTTAATTAACAAAAAAAAATGCATATAGCAGAGGATAGTTTCAATCTACCTATCTCTGGGTTATGGGCCCAGCATGCTTCCATTGCAGTACTCTGCTGCACATGTAAGTGCAAGAGATCCTGAAGCACTCACTCATCATGGGAAAGTACCAATGTGTTTCTTCATTGGTTGATGGAAGAAACATCTTACAAAAACTCTCCAGATTATTGACTTTTTAAAGTTTTTCTAGGAAACGTTCTTGATGAATGCTTATTAGCCTTTGTCAGTATGTACTTTTTGCAAAGTGTCTCTGTGGTGCAATTGGTTAGTGTGTAAGGCTATTAACCAAAAGGTTGGTGGTTCAATCCCACCCCGGAACGTAATTGACCTTGTGATCAGATTTTGGTGATATTTAAGTAGACAAGTCAAAATTTCAAACCCCCTCTTATTGTGTAGGGTACCTGGCCTTCTCTGATGTAATCAGAGTTAGATTTGATTCAGTGATTTTATAAAAAACAGCTAGGAAGCACAATTTAGCAGTGGGTTGCAGAGAAAAAAAATATGCTGGCAAAAAAAAATCCAATTGAGTGATTAAACAGCTCTTCATTTTCTGGCTTTATTTTTATGCTAACAAATTTGTTCTCTGAAAAGTGTCCACAAAGCCAAGTCTCTGATTAACACCTTTGTAGGGATGGTTTTTCACCTATTACTAAATTTAACTTGCTTCATTGGAAAGGCAGCAAGATGCATCCTCATTTCAATGTCTACTGAAATAATACAAGTTGACACCAGGAAACATTAACGCCACTGCATCCTTGCTGCTTTCTCATGTGGAAGTCTGTTTAATGCGAAAACAAGGTGATATCTAATTAGCACACAGGTAAGGAATTAAGAAAATCTTTATTTAAGGGTGAAGATGTTTCTCACAAAATCGTTGCCCCAATGCATCATTGAAATTCAAGCTGGAAAGATGATTTTAATATATCACTTGTACATTTTGTATTGCTCTTCTGGTGACAATGTAGTTTGTTTTTGTCAATTACCATTTTAATAACAGGGTAAAGAAAATTAAGTGGATTTTTGAAAGAAAACAATACTGTCAATATACTATTAAAACAAATTAAAATGGTAAAAGTTATTGTACTTTAAGTAAAAATAAAAGAGCCAAAATATCAATCCCAGTTTTGGATTACTTTAATTAAAAAAAAAAGCATACAGCAGAGGATAGTTTCAATCTGCCTACCTCTGGGTTATGAACCCAGCATGCTTCCATTGCTGTACTTTGCTGCACATGTAAGTGCAAGAGATCCTGAAGCACTCACTCATCATGGGAAAGTACCAATGTGTTTCTTCGTTGGTTGATGGAAGAAACATCTTACAAAAACTCTCCAGATTATTGACTTTTTAAAGTTTTTCTAGGAAACGTTTTAGATGAATGCTTATTAGCCTTTGTCAGTATGCACTTTCGCAAAGTGTCTCTGTGGCGCAATCAGTTAGTGTGTACGGCTATTAACTAAAAGGTTGGTGGTTCAATCCCACCCAGGGATGTAATTGATCTTGTTATCAGCTTTTGGTGATCTTTAAGTAGACAAGTCAAAATTTCAAACCCCCTCTTATGGTGTAGGGTACCTGGCCTTCTCTGATGTAATCAGAGTTAGATTTGATTCATTGATTTTATAAAAACAGCGAGGAAGCACAATTTAGCAGTGGTTTGCAGAGAAAAAAAATATGCTGGCAGAAAAATCCAATTGAGTGATTAAACAGCTCTTCATTTTCTGGCTTTATTTTTATGCTAACAAATTTGTTCTCTGAAAAGTGTCCACAAAGCCAAGTCTCTGATTAACACCTTTGTAAGGATGGTTTTTCACCTATTACTAAATTAAACTTGCTTCATTGGAAAGGCAGCAAGATGCATCCTCATTTCAATGTCTACTGAAATAATACAAGTTGACACCAGGAAACATTAACGCCACTGCATCCTTGCTGCTTTCTCATGTGGAAGTCTGTTTAATGCGAAAACAAGGTGATATCTAATTATCACACAGGTAAGGAATTAAGAAAATCTTTATTTAAGGGTGAAGATGTTTCTCACAAAATCGTTGCCCCAATGCATCATTGAAATTCAAGCTGGAAAGATGATTTTAATATATCACTTGTACATTTTGTATTGCTCTTCTGGTGACAATGTAGTTTGTTTTTGTCAATTACCATTTTAATAATAGGGTAAAGAAAATGAAGTGGATTTTTGAAAGAAAACAATACTGTCAATATACTATTAAAACAAATTAAAATGGTAAAAGTTATTGTACTTTAAGTAAAAATAAAAGAGCCAAAATATCAATCCCAGTTTTGGATTACTTTAATTAACAAAAAAAAAGCATATAGCAGAGGATAGTTTCAATCTGCCTACCTCTGGGTTATGGGCCCAGCATGCTTCCATTGCTGTACTCTGCTGCACATGTAAGTGCAAGAGATCCTGAAGCACTCACTCATCATGGGAAAGTACCAATGTGTTTCTTCGTTGGTTGATGGAAGAAACATCTTACAAAAACTCTCCAGATTATTAACTTTTTAAAGTTTTTCTAGGAAACGTTTTAGATGAATGCTTATTAGCCCTTGTCAGTATATACTTTTGCAATGTGTCTCTGTGGCGCAATCAGTTAGTGTGTACGGCTATTAACCAAAAGGTTGGTGGTTCAATCCCACCCAGGTACGTAATTGACCTTGTTATCAGATTTTGGTGATCTTTAAGTAGACAAGTCAAAATTTCAAACCCCCTGTTATGGTGTAGGGTACCTGGCCTTCTCTGATGTAATCAGAGTTAGATTTGATTCAGTGATTTATAAAAACAGCTAGGAAGCACAATTTAGCAGTGGGTTGTAGAGAAAAAGAAACATGCTGGCAGAAAAATCCAATTGAGTGATTAAACAGCTCTTCATTTTCTGGCTTTATTTTTATGCTAACAAATTTGTTCTCTGAAAAGTGTCCACAAAGCAAAGTCTCTGATTAACACCTTTGTAGGGATGGTTTTTCACCTATTACTAAATTAAACTTGCTTCATTGGAAAGGCAGCAAGATGCATCCTCATTTCAATGTCTACTGAAATAATACAAGTTGACACCAGGAAACATTAACGCCACTGCATCCTTGCTGCTTTCTCATGTGGAAGTCTGTTTAATGTGAAAACAAGGTGATATCTAATTAGCACACAGGTAAGGAATTAAGAAAATCTTTATTTTAAGGGTGAAGATGTTTCTCACAAAATCGTTGCCCCAATGCATCATTGAAATTCAAGCTGGAAAGATGATTTTAATATATCACTTGTACATTTTGTATTGCTCTTCTGGTGACAATGTAGTTTGTTTTTGTCAATTACCATTTTAATAATAGGGTAAAGAAAATGAAGTGGATTTTTGAAAGAAAACAATACTGTCAATATACTATTAAAACAAATTAAAATGGTAAGAGTTATTGTACTTTAAGTAAAAATAAAAGAGCCAAAATATCAATCCCAGTTTTGGATTACTTTAATTAACAAAAAAAAATGCATATAGCAGAGGATAGTTTCAATCTGCCTACCTCTGGGTTATGGGCCCAGCATGCTTCCATTGCTGTACTCTGCTGCACATGTAAGTGCAAGAGATCCTGAAGCACTCACTCATCATGGGAAAGTACCAATGTGTTTCTTCGTTGGTTGATAGAAGAAACATCTTACAAAAACTCTCCAGATTATTGACTTTTTTAAGTTTTTCTAGGAAACGTTTTAGATGAATGCTTATTAGCATTTGTCAGTATGTACTTTTGCAAAGTGTCTCTGTGGCGCAATCAGTTAGTGTGTACGGCTATTAACCAAAAGGTTAGTGGTTCAATCCCACCCAGGGACGTAATTGACCTTGTGATCAGATTTTGGTAATCTTTAAGTAGACAAGTCAAATTTCATACTCCCTGTTATTGTGTAGGGTACCTGGCCTTCTCTGATGTAATCAGAGTTAGATTTGATTCAGTGATTTTATAAAAAAAAGCTAGGAAGCACAATTTAGCAGTGGGTTGCAGAGAAAAAAAATATGCTGGCAGAAAAATCCAATTGAGTGATTAAACAGCTCTTTATTTTCTGGCTTTATTTTTATGCTAACAAATTTGTTCTCTGAAAAGTGTCCACAAAGCCAAGTCTCTGATTAACACCTTTGTAAGGATGGTTTTTCACCTATTACTAAATTAAATTTGCTTCATTGGAAAGGCAGCAAGATGCATCCTCATTTCAATGTCTACTGAAATAATACAGGTTGACACCAGG
This sequence comes from Pseudophryne corroboree, assembly GCF_028390025.1. Classification (NCBI taxonomy): domain Eukaryota; kingdom Metazoa; phylum Chordata; class Amphibia; order Anura; family Myobatrachidae; genus Pseudophryne; species Pseudophryne corroboree. The sequence continues at coordinate 183,526 of NW_026970084.1, read as the reverse complement.
AAACATTAACGCCACTGCATCCTTGCTGCTTTCTCATGTGGAAGTCTGTTTAATGTGAAAACAAGGTGATATCTAATTAGCACACAGGTAAGGAATTAAGAAAATCTTTATTTAAGGGTGAAGATGTTTCTCACAAAATCGTTGCCCCAATGCATCATTGAAATTCAAGCTGGAAAGATGATTTTAATATATCACTTGTACATTTTGTATTGCTCTTCTGGTGACAATGTAGTTTGTTTTTGTCAATTACCATTTTAATAATAGGGTAAAGAAAATGAAGTGGATTTTTGAAAGAAAACAAAACTGTCAATATACTATTAAAACAAATTAAAATGGTAAAAGTTATTGTACTTTAAGTAAAAATAAAAGAGCCAAAATATCAATCCCAGTTTTGGAATACTTTAATTAACAAACAAAAAAATGCATATAGCAAAGGATAGTTTCAATCTGCCTACCTCTGGGTTATGGGCCCAGCATGCTTCCATTGCTGTACTCTGCTGCACATGTAAGTGCAAGAGATCCTGAAGCACTCACTCATCATGGGAAAGTACCAATGTGTTTCTTCGTTGGTTGATAGAAGAAACATCTTACAAAAACTCTCCAGATTATTGACTTTATTAAGTTTTTCTAGGAAACGTTTTAGATGAATGCTTATTAGCCTTTGTCAGTATGTACTTTTGCAAAGTGTCTCTGTGGCGCAATCAGTTAGTGTGTATGGCTATTAACCAAAAGGTTGGTGGTTCAATCCCACCCAGGGATGTAATTGACCTTGTTATCAGATTTCGGTGATATTTAAGTAGACAAGTCAAAATTTCAAACCCCCTCTTATTGTGTAGGGTACCTGTCCTTCTCTGATGTAATCAGAGTTAGATTTGATTCAGTGATTTTATAAAAACATCTAGGAAGCACAATTTAGCAGTGGGTTGCAGAGAAAAAGAAATATGCTTGCAAAAAAATCAAATTGCTTGATTTAACAGCTCTTAATTGTCTTGCTTTATTTTTATGCTAACAAATTTGTTCTCTGAAAAGTGTCCACAAAGCCAAGTCTCTGATTAACACCTTTGTAGGGATGGTTTTTCACCTATTACTAAATTAAACTTGCTTCATTGGAAAGGCAGTGAAAGGATTTGCCCTTATACCTTAACCCTCGATGTGATGGCCTCTTAGACGTCTGGAGTGTAAACTCTTAGCCACAAGGTACATGCACAACACAAGCAGTAAGAATTCACACTGTTTTATTGAATGTTTAACATTGGTATAAAAAGAGAACACATAAGGGTGTAACTGACATGTCGTTATACTCCCATTGGCTCGTTAATAGTTACCAGGCAGAACAAAAAAGGCGGATGTCCATATATGGGTTTTCTACAAGTTTCTCAAACATTTAACAAAGTTTTTGTAACACAGTATATTTGGGTAGAAAGAACAAGTTTCATCTGGTTATGGAACTGACCTTGGATGCCAGACCCACACAGGCCTGGTATCTGTATGAGAGACAAAGGCATCTAACACAGGGCAGCACGCATCCATTGCAAACACATAAGAGTTCATAAAGCATGTTTTAACCCTTCACTAGGGAAATAGAAATATTCACTTTTACACTGTAACTATTATAAGGAAATTGATCATATAAAAAGTAATATTTACAAAGCACAGAGGAGTTAACCCTTCAATCCCCTCTTAGAATCATGATTATTATATGACATGATTCTTGAGTGAGGCTCCTTTCTTGTTCCTCCAGTTCTTGAGCTATTGGACATAATCGTCGGGTCCCTTACTATCAGAGGAGGTGACAGGACTGGTGGTTATATCATAGTACATCAGGGCCTTATCAATGCCTTTGGAGGTAAGTTTCTTTCCACAGGGAATTATACAATAAACTATAATGCCTAAAAGAATTAAAGTTATGAGTATAAATATGCTTATTTGCACAAGAGCCTGTTTCCAATTTTCAAATCACCCAAAATATTGGCTCCATGGGTTATCAATACCTGAATTTTTCTTAAGTTCTATGGATAAGGTTTCTAACTTGTTTATGGCTAAAGTAACCTTACCATTGGGACCAGTGTTGTCAGGAATATATGTACAACAGCCTTCCACCTTACTAATGTAAACACATGTACCGCCTTTTTCTGCTAGGATCATGTCAAGGGCCATTCTATTTTGAAATGTCATTTGGGAAGTGGCTTCTAGCTGTTCAGCTATACCTTTAAGAGCATCTTTGGTATCATTAACAAATCTTTGTTGATTATAATATATATAATTAATCCAGGCTACGTTTTTATTTACAGTTACTATAGGGAACAATGACTCAAAACCCGCAGCCACCTCATCTCTAGCTTTGAACTCATTTGGAACACCTCTTGGGACCCCTATAGCATCAATGTATACGTGGGGGTCAAAGCTACCTCCTGGGAGTGCTCTTTTCTTTCGATTAACAGGAGTATTAGAGGGAGGAGTGGGGTCATCGGTGATCATTAAAAAGGCTGAAAAAAAAACAATTTTCTTGTTCTAGGGGTATATTAAGGGGCACTGTACCTAGGTGGGGCCTAGATTTGCCACAGACATAACAGTTGCTTTTATTGTGTTTGTTAGCACTATACTTCATCCATTCCAACCAAAATTAATGTCAGAGAAACCAGTTTCAATAGCTAGGGTGTCTTCAAAGGTAGGGTTAGTAATAGCCACCATATCTTTAGAAGTGGCAATATGGGGCTTTAAAGGTTTGTTTTGGGGATATTTGCTATATCTATTTTTTGCAAATGATGGGCCATATTTCCAATCTGCTCCTGTATTCCACCCCACAGCTTCCCAGGAATTACAATTAGATCCATAATATCTAATGTCATAGTACCATTCGTCAGTAACACAAATATATACTGTCTCAGACATTCCTGATTTCCTTTTCTGCTGTATGAAATGTTTGTTGTCAGCAAGTTTAGGGAACATGAAATAGTCAAGGATATATGTGGCTACGTGTGTATTGGAGGAATTGTACCACAAGGTGGGGACCCCATCTGTTTGTGTGATGTCGACTTCACATAGTGTGAGGTGAATGAGGGCCAGTAGGGCTATCGAGATAGTCCCCAGGATAAAGATAGGGGACAGGTTCCTCATCTTCTTCTGTTCTTCTTTCTTCGCTAGGTGGGAGGTCAGGGCTGTCTGCCCCGGTTCGTACCTCACTGGAATCACTTGCTTCCCTCTCTAGGTCTGGTCTAGGAACCTTTTTTACTCGAGATGCATGGATCCAGGCAGGACTTTCCTCTGTCAGGACTGCTGTTCGGGTAACTGCTACGACCTCTGTCTCTGGACCATAGGTTAAGTCTCCTGGGCTCTTGTTCCTGGGGAGCACCTTCACCACGACTCTGTCTCTGACTTTAAAGGGGTGTGTAGGTTCCTGTGGATTCAAAAGGGTTTTTACAAACAACCTCATGTTCAATTTCATTCAGTTTTGTTATCAGGGACCTGACATACTCTTCTCTGATGAGTTCTAGATCTCCTTCCTGTATTACTAGTGGTTTCTTAGCCCAGGGTGTAGGAAAAGGGTCTACCCATTAGTATTTCAAATGGGGAGTAACCTAGAGTTTTCTGTGGGGTATTCAAGATGCTGGTGTTTAGCTTTATTAGGGTTGTTCCTGAGGCAAGTGATGCATCTGCTAACATACTGGTCCACAAGTGATTTGGCATTAGTAACATAAAAATCATTGGTTAGTAGGAGGAGTGTTGTGGCTTCACCACGGTGACCAACACCACGGCACTGGGCAACGAGCAAAGGGGCACTGGACTGGGGTATACAGGGTTTCCCCTCTTTGCAGATTAATCCTGATTTAGGATTTTTTCTGCAGAATTGGGTAAGTTCAGTCGGAGAGATCAGCATTAGTCGCAGCAGCTTGAAGTTGAGTGAGCAGATGGACGTTGTCAAGGGAGGGACATGCTCTAGTGAGTGCAACGAGTTCTGCAGCTTGCGCGGACTGATAAGGTATTGGTAGGGTTTCCAACACAGTATCAGGGAGGGTGACAATGGCATAGCCAGCCTGGTATGTATTGTCATTGGGCCTACTACATGAGCCGTCAACAAAAACTACGTCTGCGCCTGGTATGGGAACGGGAGACATGTCAAGTCTGGGAGAAGTTTCAGCTTCAATGGAAGCAGCACAGTCATGTAGGTCGGGTGGTTCATCCTCGGGACCTTTCAAGCCTAAAAGGGCATTGAGAATGGGTGCAGGGCCAGAAGAACTAGCAGTGTACTTAATGGTAAGGGTAGGGTTACTCAAAAGGAGTACTTCATATCCACTAAGGCGTTGTGCTGACATGTGCTGTGTGTAAGCCTTTAAGTATTGCCAGGACATCATGTGTGGTGTGGAGTACTGTGATGTGGCCTAAAGTGAGGGTAGTGGCCATTTCTGCAACCATTGCACAGGCTGCCAAAGCCCTGAGGCAGGCAGGCATACCTTGCACAGACACTGGCATGACTTTGAAAAAAAATGCCACGGGGCGCAACTTCCCTCCATGAAACTGTGTGAGCACCCCCGCCATGGTTTTACAATTGTCCCTTGCATATAGATGGAAAGGTAGTACATAATTGGGGAGGCCAAGTGCCGGACTTTTTATCAACATACATTTTAAACTTTCATATGCAGTTAACATTTCTTGTGACCATTGTACAGTTTTAGGTTTGTCCTTCAGTGTGGCTTGTCTCAAAATGTTATCATAATAAGAGCAATCAGATATCCACTGTCTGCAGTAATTTACCATACCCAGGAAGGACAGTAGTTCCCTCTGGGTAGTTGGGGTGACCAGGCCCAATACAGACTGTATGCGTTGTGGACTGACTTTCCTCTCTCCCTGAGTGAGCACAAAACCTAAGTAATCAACATGCTTTTTACACCATTGCATTTTTATTTTGGACACCTTGTGTCCACATTCACAAAGCCAGTTTAGTAAAGAAACACCATCCTCTCGGCAGGCCTCCTCAGTTTTACTACAGAGCAGCAGATCATCTGCATACTGTAGCAGGACTGAACCATGGTGAGGTTGCCAGGGCCCCAATGTGGCCTGGAGACAACAGGTGCGTCAATAATCTGCACCAGGTAAGTTGTTTACCCTCAAAAGAAAAGGCAAAAAGTAATTGTGTCTGTGAATCTACAGGTATGCTGAAAAAAAGGCATTCTTCAAATCAATTACAGAGAACGCAGCATCTGCAGGGATTGCAGAAATGAGTGAGTTTACATCTGGAACAATTGGTGCAATCGGGACAATTGGCTGATTGATCGCTCTGAGATTCTGTACAAATCTTATACTACCATCAGCTTTGGCAACAGGGTTCACAGGAGTACAGTATGGTGATACAATATGTCTGAGAATACCCTGTTGTAAGAATTGCTGTATCATGGGGCGGAGACCTTCTATCTTTTCTGGTGAGAGGGGATACTGCATAAGTCAGAACACAAAACACTGGTTGTTGCACCGCTGTCCACTAAAAAGGGAATTTTACTTCCATTTATAATAAGTGGCAGCAGAGGTGAATCTTTACTATGACGGGAGAGTTGAATAAAGGCTGGGATACCCTCCTCCGGGCCCCGTCAGTGCGCGGGGTCTTTGGAATCTTCCCTGACTGCGGGGTTGGTTCTGTCTGTCAAAGCGTCTGGAGTTCTGATAGTTATGAGTGAGTGGGGAAGTGAGTAAGCTTTCTGAGTTAAGCAAAGGTAAGCCAGCGTCATCTGTCCAGCAGTCCTCAAACCTTTTCCAAAACGCAGTAACAGACTATGAAGGTTTCTGTTTACAAGCCACAGCGACAGGCAAAAAGCACAGGCAAAAAAGCCTTCCTTCATATGTGTATAGCTGCGTCCTTTGCAAGCTTTGCGCAAATAAGATATACAGCCATCGAGGGTAATGGTGGGCTTGGGACAGTGTTTTACTATTATCTAAACTCTGGGTTATTGGTGCTAGGGATAGAGCTAGTGGACGCACCCTCCAGCAGTGGAGCTGGAGGCAATCCCATTTAGTGTGAAAGGGTTACTGCTGCCAAGAGATTTGTGTCTCTGAGCGCAGGATACATTGGAATGCAAAGGGGGGAGGGAGAGGGTTTTTTTTGCAGCCTCGCTTCTGTGCTGTTGGGAACTGACATTTTTTCTTAAATCTCCATATAGAAAAGGTAATTACTGCCTTCCCGTAGGAATGGGTCCTGTCCTGCTTTCTCTGTCCATCCCGCTAAACTATCCACCCATGGGTTAACTAAGTAATACTCTGTGGTGGAGTTACGGGCAACATACATCTTGCATGTCTCCCCTGGTAAAGGTGGAGGATAAATGACTGTCTTACTCTGACCCCTTCCCATAGTAAATGCAATCTACACCAGCTTTCTACGCAATTTCCACAACAACTTACAACAACTGTCTATGCAATATCACAACAAAAATGCAGTTTACAAAAAAAAAACCTTCTATACAATTTCACAACAAAAAATGCAATTTACAAAAACTTTCTATGCATGCATTAGCTAACACCAGTTAATTAGTCATTGACAATATCACAATATTATCTGTATAATGAGAACATGAAATCTTTTGACGGGTACGCTTACCTTCGTACAAGATGTCAGAAAAATACAGCGTTTTAGACAGGAAGCAAGAAAAGTGTTTGAGTAAAGATATCTGGCAGACGAAAACTTACCAGCCGTCTGGACCAAATATAAGAACTTATCTCACTACAACATACAAAAATATATAGGCGATCAAATCGGGGTATTCTCTACGTTACGTATAGACCCCAGGTCTATGTTTAAGTATCCCAGATACTAACGTCTTTGGAGAATTGCGCTTGGACTCCTGGTCCTTTCTCAGACGTATCTTTAAGTCCCAGACATTAAAGATTCTATGGTATCCCTGATACCTGTTTTATGCTTTACATAAAACTTCGTAATATTAAGTCCCGGACTTAAATATTACCTTGTCACGTGTTCCCGGAACACTGACACGGATTCAGCTTCAGTGTATGACCGCAATCCTGTATGGCAAAGACAGACAATAAATTCTCTATTTTTACCATTCAGGGACGATCACTGAATCCCGGACGAGCCCCCAGCTGAAAGGATTTGCCCTTATACCTTAACCCTCGATGTGATGGCCTCTTAGACGTCTGGAGTGTAAACTCTTAGCCACAAGGTACATGCACAACACAAGCAGTAAGAATTCACACTGTTTTATTGAATGTTTAACATTGGTATAAAAAGAGAACACATAAGGGTGTAACTGACATGTCGTTATACTCCCATTGGCTCGTTAATAGTTACCAGGCAGAACAAAAAAGGCGGATGTCCATATATGGGTTTTCTACAAGTTTCTCAAACATTTAACAAAGTTTTTGTAACACAGTATATTTGGGTAGAAAGAACAAGTTTCATCTGGTTATGGAACTGACCTTGGATGCCAGACCCACACAGGCCTGGTATCTGTATGAGAGACAAAGGCATCTAACACAGGGCAGCACGCATCCATTGCAAACACATAAGAGTTCATAAAGCATGTTTTAACCCTTCACTAGGGAAATAGAAATATTCACTTTTACACTGTAACTATTATAAGGAAATTGATCATATAAAAAGTAATATTTACAAAGCACAGAGGAGTTAACCCTTCAGGCAGCAAGATGCATCCTCATTTCAATGTCTACTGAAATAATACAGGTTGACACCAGGAAACATTAACGCCACTGCATCCTTGCTGCTTTCTCCTGTGGAAGTCTGTTTAATGTGAAAACAAGGTGATATCTAATTAGCACACAGGTAAGGAATTACGAAAATCTTTATTTAAGGGTGAAGATGTTTCTCACAAAATTGTTGCCCCAATGCATCATTGAAATTCAAGCTGGAAAGATGATTTTAATATATCACTTGTACATTTTGTATTGCTCTTCTGGTGACAATGTAGTTTTTTTTGTCAATTACCATTTTAATAACAGGGTAAAGAAAATTAAGTGGATTTTTGAAAGAAAACTATACTGTCAATATACTATTAAAACAAATTAAAATGGTAAAAGTTATTGTACTTTAAGTAAAAATAAAAGAGCAAAAATATCAATCCCAGTTTTGATTACTTAAATTAACAAAAAAAATGCATATAGCAAAGGATAGTTTCAATCTGCCTACCTCTGGGTTATGGGTCCAGCATGCTTCCGTTGCAGTACTCTGCTGCACATGTAAGTGCAAGAGATCCTGAAGCACTCACTCATCATGGGAAAGTACCAATGTGTTTATTCGTTAGTTGATGGAAGAAACATCTTACAAAAACTCTCCAGATTATTGATTTTTTAATGTTTTTCTAGGAAACGTTCTAGATGTATGCTTATTAGCCTTTGTCAGTAGGCACTTTTTGCAAAGTGTCTCTGTGGCGCAATCGGTTAGTGTGTTCGGCTATTAACCGAAAGGTTGGTGGTTCAATCCCCCCCAGGGACCTAATTAAACTTGTGATCAGATTTTGGTGATATTTAAGTAGACAAGTCAAAATTTCAAACCCCCTCTTATGGTGTAGGGTACATGGCCTTCTCTGATGTAATCAGAGTTAGATTTGATTCAGTGATTTTATAAAAAAACAGCTAGGAAGCACAATTTAGCAGTGGGTTGCAGAGAAAAAAATATGCTGGCAGAAAAATCCAATCGAGTGATTAAACAGCTCTTCATTTTCTGGCTTTATTTTTATGCTAACAAATTTGTTCTCTGAAAAGTGTCCACAAAGCCAAGTCTCTGATTAACACCTTTGTAAGGATGGTTTTTCACCTATTACTAAATTAAACTTGCTTCATTGGAAAGGCAGCAAGATGCATCCTCATTTCAATGTCTACTGAAATAATACAAGTTGACACCAGGAAACATTAACGCCACTGCTTCCTTGCTGCTTTCTCATGTGGAAGTCTGTTTAATGTGAAAACAAGGTGATATCTAATTAGCACACAGGTAAGGAATTAAGAAAATCTTTATTTAAGGGTGAAGATGTTTCTCACAAATTTGTTGACCCAATGCATCATTGAAATTCAAGCTGGAAAGATGATTTTAATATATCACTTGTACATTTTGTATTGCTCTTCTGGTGACAATGTAGTTTGTTTTTGTCAATTACCATTTTAATAATAGGGTAAAGAAAATGAAGTGGATTTTTGAAAGAAAACAATACTGTCAATATACTATTAAAACAAATTAAAATGGTAAAAGTTATTGTACTTTAAGTAAAAATAAAAGAGACAAAATATCAATCCCAGTTTTGGATTACTTTAATTAACAAAAAAAAATGCATATAGTAGAGGATAGTTTCAATCTGCCTACCTCTGGGTTATGGGCCCAGCATGCTTCCATTGCAGTACTCTGCTGCACATGTAAGTGCAAGAGATCCTGAAGCACTCACTCATCATGGGAAAGTACCAATGTGTTTCTTCGTTGGTTGATGGAAGAAACATCTTACAAAAACTCTCCAGATTATTGACTTTTTAAAGTTTTTCTAGGAAACGTTTTAGATGAATGCTTATTAGCCTTTGTCAGTATGGACTTTTGCAAAGTGTCTCTGTGGCGCAATCAATTAGTATGTACGGCTATTAACCATAAGGTTGGTGGTTCAATCCCACCCAGGGACCTAATTTCCCTTGTTATCAGATTTTGGTGATCTTTAAGTAGACAAGTCAAAATTTCAAACCCCCTGTTACGGTGTAGGGTACCTGGCCTTCTCTGATGTAATCAGAGTTAGATTTGATTCAGTGATTTTATAAAAACAGCTAGGAAGCACAATTTAGCAGTGGGTTGCAGAGAAAAAAAATATGCTGGCAGAAAAATCCAATTGAGTGATTAAACAGCTCTTCATTTTCTGGCTTTATTTTTATGCTAACAAATTTGTTCTCTGAAAAGTGTCCACAAAGCCAAGTCTCTGATTAACACCTTTGTAAGGATGGTTTTTCACCTATTACTAAATTAAACTTGCTTCATTGGAAAGGCAGCAAGATGCATCCTCATTTCAATGTCTACTGAAATAATACAAGTTGACACCAGGAAACATTAACGCCACTGCATCCTTGCTGCTTTCTCATGTGGAAGTCTGTTTAATATGAAAACAAGGTGATATCTAATTAGCACACAGGTAAGGAATTAAGAAAATCTTTATTTAAGGGTGAAGATGTTTCTCACAAAATCGTTGCCCCAATGCATCATTGAAATGCTAGCTGGAAATATGATTTTAATATATCACTTGTACATTTTGTATTGCTCTTCTGGTGACAATGTAGTTTGTTTTTGTCAATTACCATTTTAATAATAGGGTAAAGAAAATGAAGTGGATTTTTGAAAGAAAACAATACTGTCAATATACTATTAAAACAAATTAAAATGGTAAAAGTTGTTGTACTTTAAGTAAAAATAAAAGAGCCAAAATATCAATCCCAGTTTTGGATTACTTTAATTAACAAAAAAAAATGCATATAGCAGAAGATAGTTTCAATCTGCCTACCTCTGGGTTATGGGCCTAGCATGCTTCCATTGCTGTACTCTGCTGCACATGTAAGTGCAAGAGATCCTGAAGCACTCACTCATCATGGGAAAGTACCAATGTGTTTCTTCGTTGGTTGATGGAAGAAACATCTTACAAAAACTCTCCAGATTATTGACTTTTTAAAGTTTTTCTAGGAAACGTTTTAGATGAATGCTTATTAGCCTTTGTCAGTATGTACTTTTGCAAAGTGTCTCTGTGGCGCAATCAGTTAGTGTGTACGGCTATTAACCAAAAGGTTGGTGGTTCAATCCCACCCAGGGATGTACTTGACCTTGTTATCAGATTTTGGTGATCTTTAAATAGACAAGTCAAATTTCATACCCCCTGTTATGGTGTAGGGTACCTAGCCTTCTCTGATGTAATCAGAGTTAGATTTGATTCAGTGATTTTATAAAAACATCTAGGAATCACAATTTAGCAGTGGGTTGCAGAGAAAAAGAAATATGCTGGCAAAAAAATCAAATTGCGTGATTAAACAGCTCTTCATTTTCTGGCTTTATTTTTATGCTAACAAATTTGTTCTCTGAAAAGTGTCCACAAAGCCAAGTCTCTGATTAACACCTTTGTAGGGATGGTTTTTCACCTATTACTAAATTAAACTTGCTTCATTGGAAAGGCAGCAAGATGCATCCTCATTTCAATGTCTACTGAAATAATACAGGTTGACACCAGGAAACATTAACGCCACTGCATCCTTGCTGCTTTCTCATGTGGAAGTCTGTTTAATGTGAAAACAAGGTGATATCTAATTAGCACACAGGTAAGGAATTAAGAAAATCTTTATTTAAGGGTGAAGATGTTTCTCACAAAATTGTTGACCCAATGCATCATTGAAATTCAAGCTGGAAAGATGATTTTAATATATCACTTGTACATTTTGTATTGCTCTTCTGGTGACAATGTAGTTTGTTTTTGTCAATTACCATTTTAATAATAGGGTAAAGAAAATTAAGTGGATTTTTGAAAGAAAACAATACTGTCAATATACTATTAAAACAAATTAAAATGGTAAAAGTTATTGTACTTTAAGTAAAAATAAAAGAGACAAAATATCAATCCCAGTTTTGGATTACTTTAATTAACAAAAAAAATGCATATAGCAGAGGATAGTTTCAATCTGCCTACCTCTGGGTTATGGGCCCAGCATGCTTCCATTGCAGTACATGTAAGTGCAAGAGATCCTGAAGCACTCACTCATCATGGGAAAGTACCAATGTGTTTCTTCGTTGGTTGATGGAAGAAACATCTTACAAAAACTCTCCAGATTATTGACTTTTTAAAGTTTTTCTAGGAAACGTTTTAGATGAATGCTTATTAGCCTTTGTCAGTATGGACTTTCGCAAAGTGTCTCTGTGGCGCAATCAGTTAGTATGTACGGCTATTAACCATAAGGTTGGTGGTTCAATCCCACCCAGGGACCAAATTGACCTTGTTATCAGATTTTGGTGAACTTTAAGTAGACAAGTCAAAATTTCAAACCCCATGTTATGGTGTAGGGTACCTGGCCTTCTCTGATGTAATCAGAGTTAGATTTGATTCAGTGATTTTATAAAAACAGCTAGGAAGCACAATTTAGCAGTGGGTTGCAGAGAAAAAAAATATGCTGGCAGAAAAATCCAATTGAGTGATTAAAAAGCTCTTCATTTTCTGGCTTTATTTTTATGCTAACAAATTTGTTCTCTGAAAAGTGTCCACAAAGCCAAGTCTCTGATTAACACCTTTGTAAGGATGGTTTTTCACCTATTACTAAATTAAACTTGCTTCATTGGAAAGGCAGCAAGATGCATCCTCATTTCAATGGTAAGTCAACCTTCTTGCCCTATGTTCCCTGTCAACGGATGAAGACGCATCATTATCTACCGCAGTCATTTTGGCCCAATAGATATGCAAGAATTTTAGATTCCCCTTTCTTTGCAGGTAGAGGAAGGAAAAGGAAGAGGTCTGTAGCCTCTTCAAGATCGCAGGACCAGAGATTGTCCTCTGCTTCTGCCAAATCCACTGCATGACACTGGGGCTTTCTTGCAGGAGCCCACACCAGTGGGGGCACGTCTAAAACTCTTCAGTCAGTTCTGGATTCATTCGGACCTGGACTCGTGGGTTTTACAAATAGTGTCCCAAGGGTACAAACTGGGGTTTCAAGACGTTCCCCCTCACCGATTGTTCAAATTGGCCTTAGTCAGCAGGGAGAAGGTTTTTATTCAAGCCTCTTCGTGGTCCCGAAGCCGGACGGCTCAGTCAGACCAATCTTAAATCTGAAATCCCTCAATTTCTTCCTAAAGAAATTCAATTTCAAGATGGAATTTCTCAGGGCAGTGATCTCCAGTCCGGAGGACGGAGATTTCATGGTTTTGGTAGACATAAAGGATGCCTACTTACATGTTCCCATTTAGCCACTGCCTCAAGCTACCTAAGGTTTGCAATTCAGGATTGTCATTACCAATTTCAGACATTGCCGTTTGGTCTGTCCACGGCTCCGAGGATTTTCACCAGGGTGATGGCGGAAATTATGGTTCTCCTTCGCAAGCAAGGAGTCACAATTATCCCGTACTTGGATGATCTCCTGATAAAGGCGAGATCCAGGGACCAGTTGGTGCAAAACATTGCACTCTCCCTGACAGTTCTTCAACAACATGGTTGGCTCCTAAACTTGCCAAAATCGCAGTTGGTCCCAATGACGCGGTTGTTGTTTTTGGGAGTCATACTGTTAGGCGCCAGGGTCCGCTTGATGGTCTGCGCGGCCCGGCGCCTAGCAACTAGAGACGCCGTGCACGTACAGCCGCCGGCTCCCTAGCAACGCTAGACGCCGGGCGCGCTGAGCCGCACGGACCCTAGCAACGGGGACGCCACTGGCGGACCGCGTTCCCCATTGCTAGGCTTTAGGAAATTAAGATATTCACCTGCTCTCTGGCCGTGCAGCAAGGCAGCTGCACGGCATTTATTCTAATCAGCCTTTAGCAGCTGATTGGAGGACTCCTTGTTAAATACACTCCCAGGGCTTCTCACAGACGCCGGTAATAGCTTCCTGCATGCTGCCTTTGTTTACTGAGAGTCTGTTTCCAGTCCTGCTGTATCCGGTCATTCCAGTCCGCAGAAGTCCGGTATTCGGGAGTTGTCATCTCATCCCAAGAGGTCGTTTGGTTCCCTGGAGTCCTGACTGATCACCGTTTTATATCCAGTGGTGTTCGTGAGTTGCGGCTCTGCCGTGTGTTGCGGCTCAGCCGCTTTACCTTTTATATTTTGTGTTTGGAGCATTTGCGGAGGGTTCCGCTTCCACAAGTCCTCTCTGGTACTTGGCGGTGCCGGGTAGGAGAATTGGACAAGTGGATATTTTGGTTGTCCTTTTTCCTGGCGGTTTCTCCGCACATATTATAGTTTTGAGTTTGCTTAGCCCCTGGCCTGGTTGTTTAGTTAGAGGGCCTCTTGTTATCACCCTGTCTCAGGTTTCCCTTTGTCTCTCATTAAGACCGGGGGGCATCGAAGTTGGGCAGACATAATCCGCCCTTCAAACGCGGCTGCCAAGGGCTCAAGAAACCATAGTCTCGCAGGGGATTTCTGACAACACGGGTGAGACAACAGAGTTAGGGCGCCAGGGGCTATTTTCCTGTCCTGCTCCCTTCCCCAGCATTCCGTTCCAGTGCTCCAGTCCTTGCCATAAGATCTTCTCTGACCAGAGTGCTGGAATCATAACATTATTACCGGCCATACCAAAACTTAAAATTAAACGGGGTTTAATTTTTGCTCATTCAGTTTTGTGAGAGTTTATCGGCCTCATGAATCCAACAGGTTTAGGGCCAAATCCTGGTCAGCTCTTAGTCAGCCAGATTCAAGAACTTACTCAGATGGTTCAGGATCTTTCTCTTCGGGTGAAGTCGCAGGAAGATCTTTTGCGAGCTTCACCAAGGGTAGTCCCTGAACCAAAGATGCATTTGCCTGACCGTTTTTCTGGTGATAGAAAAGAGTTTTTTTAATTTTAAAGAATCCTGTAAACTTTATTTTCGTTTAAGACCGACTTCCTCGGGTACTGAATCTCAGCGGGTCGGGTTTATTATTTCTTTGCTCCAGGGGGATCCTCAGACCTGGGCATTTGGTTTAAGAGCAGAGGATCCGGCATTGTTGTCAATTGACGCTTTTTTTGAGTCTTTAGGGCTCTTGTATGATGACCCTGATAGAGAGGCGTCCGCTGAAAGTCAGTTGCGCGCTCTCAGACAGGGTAGAAATCCTGCAGAGGTTTATTGTACGGAGTTTCGCCGTTGGTCGAACGACTGTGGCTGGAATGACCCAGCCCTGCGCAGTCAGTTTCGCCTCGGCTTATCAGAGTCTATAAAAGACAGTCTCCTTCAGTACCCCGCTCCTGAGACTCTCGATAAACTCATGGAGCTTTCTATTAAGATTGATCGTCGTCTCAGAGAGCGGAGGGCTGAAAAAGGAGCACCTGTAAGGTCAAGTCCGTGTGTATATTCCATTCCTGAAGACGTAGAGGAGACCATGCAGATGGGTCTCTCCCGGCTGTCTCCTGAAGAAAGAGCCAGAAGGCAAAATTCTGGTCTTTGTCTGTACTGTGGGGGTAAGGGACATTTTGCTCGTAATTGTCCGAACAAGTCGGGAAACGCTTTGACCAGGTGAATTGTGAGGGGGTTCACCTAGGTCTGCAGCTTATCTCCTCGAATAACTCCCTTTTAGTCCCAGTTAAAGTTTCCTTTGGCAGCCTCAGTTCTTTGGTGTCGGCTTTTGTTGACAGTGGAGCTGCAGGAAACTTTATGGATTTAACTTGGGCTAAGGCCTTAGGCATTCCTCAGTTACCTTTGGGTAGGTGTGTCACCATGCATGGCTTAGATGGGAGTCCGCTGTCTAATGGGATTATTTCTCTCCGTACACCCCCTGTACTACTTACAGTAGGAGCTCTACATTCCGAGAAAATCGAGTTCTTTCTTACACATTGCCCAGCAGTTCCAGTTGTTCTGGGTCACCCTTGGCTGGCCTTTCATAATCCCACCATTGATTGGCGGTCGGGGGAGATTTCACATTGGGGTACTTTTTGTGATAAGGAATGTATCACGTTTCCAGTCAGAGTAGCAGCTATCATTCCAGAACTCATTCCGGTGGAATACCAGGAGTTTGCTGATGTTTTCTCCAAAGGCAATGCGGACATTCTGCCTCCCCATCGGCCTTATGATTGTGCTATTGAGTTAATTCCTGGTGCCGCATTGCCAAAGGGAAGATTATATGCATTATCCGGGCCAGAAACTGCGGCTATGAATGATTATGTAAAGGAGAGCCTTGAGAAAGGATTTATTAGACCATCAAAATCTCCTTTAAGTGCAGGCTTCTTCTTTGTGGAGAAAAAGGATGGCTCGCTTAGACCTTGCATTGATTTTAGAGCCCTGAATAAGATCTCAGTTAAAAACACCTATCCTTTGCCGTTGATTTCTGTACTCTTTGATCAGTTACGTTCTGCTGTGATTTTTTTCTAAAATTGACCTTAGAGGAGCGTACAACCTCATCCGAATTAAATCTGGAGATGAGTGGAAAACGGCCTTCAGTACTCAGTCGGGTCACTACGAATACCTGGTGATGCCGTTCGGCCTGTCCAATGCTCCGGCAGTTTTTCAAGACCTCATTAACGATGTGCTCCGTGACTTCCTAGGGAAATTCGTGGTCGTTTACTTAGACGACATCCTGATTTTTTCTAAATCAATGGAACAACATGTTACCCAGGTGCGTCTGGTTCTTCAAAAGTTATGTGAGAATCATTTATATGCCAAGCTGGAGAAGTGTGAGTTTCATGTCACGGAAGTATCTTTTTTAGGGTACATAATTTCCCCTCAGGGATTTTCCATGGAACCAAAGAAACTCCAGGCCATCCTTAGTTGGGCGCAACCCACCAATTTAAAAGCAATTAAGCGTTTTTTAGGGTTTGCGAATTATTATAGGAGGTTCATTCATTCTTTTTCTGACCTGGTTGCTCCCATTGTAGCTCTGACAAAGAAAGGAGCGGATCCTACCAACTGGTCGCGTGAAGCTGAGTTGTCCTTCCGGGCCTTGAAACAAGCCTTTGTCTCGGCTCCAGTCCTCAGACTTCCTAATCCGGAATTGCCCTTTGTGGTGGAGGTTGATGCCTCGGAGGTTGGAGTGGGGGCTATCCTTTCTCAAAAGGATCCGGAGTCTCTGGAGTTACATCCTTGTGCCTTTATGTCCAGGAAATTCTCCTCCGCTGAATCCAACTATGACGTTGGTAATCGGGAGTTACTGGCGGTAAAATGGGCTTTCGAGGAGTGGAGGCATTGGCTGGAGGGAGCAAAACATACTATTTCGGTATTGACTGACCATAAGAACCTGCAATAGATTGAATCGGCTAAGCGGCTTAATGCCCGGCAGGCACGTTGGGCATTATTTTTTACGCGTTTCAAATTTATAATCACTTTCAGGCCTGGTTCCAAGAATACTAAGGCTGATGCCCTGTCACATAGCTTTCTTCCGGTTCACAATAACAATCCTGTTACCCCCATACTTCCATCTTCGGTCATCTGGGCGGGCCTCACACAAGATTTATTTACCCAGTTAAAACAGCTTCAACACCAAGCTCCTAGAATTACTCCTGCTGGTCGTCTTTACGTCCCTGAGTTTTTGAGAGTTACTGTTTTAACGGAATTCCATGATAACAAAGTTTCAGGGCATCCAGGAGTCTCTAAGACATTGGAGTTAGTCTCTCGCTCAGTATGGTGGCCTGGTCTTTCTAAAGACGTCAAGGAATTTGTTTATTCATGTCAGGTTTGTGCACAGCATAAGGTTCCCCGTTCCTTGCCCATCGGGCAACTTATGCCCTTAAATGTTCCTCTCAGGCCGTGGTCTCATATTTCCATGGATTTTGTGGTTGACCTTCCCCTTTCAGCCGGATTCCGAGTCATATGGGTGGTAGTGGACCGTTTTAGTAAAATGGCTCATTTTATTGCTCTTCCCCGATTGCCTTCTGCCCAAGGGTTGGCAGTTTTGTTTCTCCGCCATGTATTCAGGCTTCATGGGTTGCCTACTGATATTGTTTCTGATCGGGGTCCACAATTCATCGCACAATTCTGGAAATGTTTTTGTGCCTCATTGAAGATGAAATTGTCGTTAACATCCGGTTACCACCCACAATCCAACGGGCAAACCGAACGAGTTAACCAATCATTGAAACAATATTTGCGCTTGTATTCAGCCAAACTCCAGAATGATTGGTCCGAGTTTCTTCCGTTGGCTGAATTTGCTTACAATAATTCTTGTCATTCCTCCACTAAAGAGTCTCCATTCTTTTCAGTTTTTGGTTTTCACCCCAGAGCTAATTCTTTTTTTCATCATTCCTCAGTCTCCTCGCTTACCTTAACCTCCCATCTCAGAGCCATTTGGAAAAAGGTGCACCTTGCTCTCAGAAAAGCGGCCTTTCGAGAGAAGAAATTTTCTGACAGGCTCCGACGTCCTTGCACTTTTAAGGTGGGAGATAGGGTGTGGTTGTCGACTCGCAACATCAGGCTTCGACAATCCTCAGCTAGACTGGGACCCAAATTTATTGGGCCATTTCTTATTATTAAAAGAGTCAACCCAGTTGCCTTTCGGTTACGTTTACCAAGATCTCTCAGGATTGGAAATACGTTTCATTGTTCCCTGTTGAAACAATACGTTTCTTCCAGTAGATTTCCTCGGAAGATCTCTCAGGGTAGATCTCCAGTGGATGTACAGGGACAACAGGAGTTCTTGGTAGAGAAGGTTCTCGATTCCAAATTGTCCCGGGATCGGCTGTATTTTCTGGTTCACTGGAAAGGCTATGGTCCGGAGGAAAGGTCTTGGGTCCTGGATAAGGATCTTCATGCCCCGAGGCTCAAGAGGGCATTTTTTCGGGAATTTCCTCAGAAACCTGGCTTTAGGGGTTCCTTGACCCCTCCTCAAGGGGGGGGTACTGTTAGGCGCCGGGGTCCGCTTGATGGTCTGCGCGGTCCGGCGCCTAGCAACTAGAGATGCCGTGCACGTACAGCCGCCGGCTCCCTAGCAACGCTAGACGCCGGGCGCGCTGAGCCGCACGGACCCTAGCAACAGGGACGCCACTGGTGGACCGCGTTCCCCGTTGCTAGGCTTTAGGAAATTAAGATATTCACCTGCTCTCTGGCCGTGCAGCAAGGCAGCTGCACGGCATTTATTCTAATCAGCCTTTAGCAGCTGATTGGAGGACTCCTTGTTAAATACACTCCCAGGGCTTCTCACAGATGCCGGTAATAGCTTCCTGCATGCTGCCTTTGTTTGCTGAGAACCACAGAGAGAAGCGCTGTCACTAAAGTATTAATATATTTTATTAAAAATGACCTTATTCATATATAAAAATTATGAGAAAACCTAAACATCCTGTGACTTTAAAAAATATTTTAGCAGCAACACATCAAAACATGTAACAATTTGTATTCCTCACTAAGGTCTCCTTTGGAACAATGTATCAATCTACCCTTTATATAATGTATAGTAACTCTTGTGATTAACAGGAATTCCTTAGAGTAAGCTCCACGCGTGGGCTGATTGAAACACTTGAAACCATATATTGGTAGAGGGTTTAAAAGTTCATCCGTGATGTATATAGGGATTATTCACATTGATGTCATCCGCTCCATTATTTGTGAAATCCCTATTTAGCTCTTATTTCTCAATAATGCCGTCCAGAATTGATCAGCTTTTCTTATGAAGCTTATAATTGCACAATAACAGATTAAGCATGTGACGCTATTTTGGAGTCTGTTATTATACTTAACCCAACTTATGCAATGGGCAACAATTGTGTTATGTCCGTAGGGCGCCGGCTGCCCGCTCTGGGACACTGCAATAGAATGTGCAGGGCTTGTGAGAAATAATAGATAAAATGCTCACAGTCTCATTCAGATCGGCATAAAAATTCAAAGACTGTAATGCTCTCTCACCACTTTCCATCAAGCTTCACCTGGAGCATACTGCTAGCTGTCATAAGCTGAATCTCCGTTTGGTGCGGTGAGCCAAATGCCGAACAGATGCTGGGTGAGGCGCTGAGCGGCGGATGCTGTCGGGGACGTGCTGCAGAAATCAGTCTCTGTTCGTGATGGTTAGCTGGATGCCATGCAGAATGTCGGGCAATGTAATCAGACGGATTGCTTGACGCGTTTCTCAGCCTCAATCCTGGGGCTGTTTCCTCAGAAGTACCGCCTCTAGAGCCCCTGGTCTCCTTTATACTCCTCTGCTTCCTTAATTGGCAATACACCTGTCTGTTGGTAATCACTTGTAATCAGAAGGAGCTCAGCTGCCATCATTTAATTTAATCTATTAATGACTTGCAGACTCCTATTCAAGCAGTGGCAGTCAAAAAATTTCTTATACATATATATATTAACACATTTGCAGAGAAACAAAGGAGAGTGGACTCGAATTATTTAAAATACACTTAAATGAACTATTAAAAAACAATAATATAAAAACCAATGTCTCATAGCCAGAAGTTACTTTAAATCACGATTAAACAATAACGATACTCTCAATCATTATGTTTATAAATCTTTCATAAACCTCCTAATTTTTATTACTCTTATGAGAATGATGCTCATGGAATTTTTATTACCCTTAAAACCAAGAAGCTCTTTTAACCATATATTAATGCCAGATTGACCATTCAAATCTGTAGAAATCCATGAATATAGACAGTAAAATTACCCAACCTAATACCAAATAATCTCTAAATCTTAAAGTATTTCAAAAAAACTCTTAAATCTAGATCCAAATAAGATCATTTTAGTCAGAATACAATTGATGCAGTTATATTTCTTTGTAGATTTGTTTGCTGAGAGTCTGTTTCCAGTCCTGCTGTATCAGGTCATTCCAGTCCGCAGAAGTCCGGTATTCGGGAGTTGTCATCTCATCCCAAGAGGTCGTTTGGTTCCCTGGAGTCCTGACTGATCACCGTTTTATATCCAGTGGTGTTCGTGAGTTGCGGCTCTGCCGTGTGTTGCGGCTCAGCCGCTTTACCTTTTATATTTTGTGTTTGGAGCATTTGCGGAGGGTTCCGCTTCCACAAGTCCTCTCTGGTACTCGGCGGTGCCGGGTAGGAGAATTGGACAAGTGGATATTTTGGTTGTCCTTTTTCCTGGCGGTTTCTCCGCACATATTATAGTTTTGAGTTTGCTTAGCCCCTGGCCTGGTTGTTTAGTTAGAGGGCCTCTTGTTATCACCCTGTCTCGGGTTTCCCTTTGTCTCTCATTAAGACCGGGGGGCATCAAAGTTGGGCAGACATAATCCGCCCTTCAAACGCGGCTGCCAAGGGCTCAAGAAACCATAGTCTCGCAGGGGATTTCTGACAACACGGGTGAGACAACAGAGTTAGGGCGCCAGGGGCTATTTTCCTGTCCTGCTCCCTTCCCCAGCATTCCGTTCCAGTGCTCCGGTCCTTGCCATAAGATCTTCTCTGACCAGAGTGCTGGAATCATAACACATACTGGACACAGAAGAGGTTTTCTTCCAGTGGAAAGGCTATGGAGATCCAGAGTCTGGTCAAACAAATTCTGAAACCAGCAAGAGTGTTAATCCATCAATGCATTCAGTTGCTGGGGAAGATGGTTGTGGCCTACGTGGCCATTCAGTTTGGCAGGTTCCATGCCAGAGTGTTCCAGTGGGACCTGTTGGACAATTGGTCCGGATCCCACCTACACATGCACCGGAGGATAATCCTGTCTTCCAAGACCAGAATCTCACTCCATTGGTGGCTGCACAGTTCTCACCTCCAAGAGGGGCGATGGTTCGGGATCCAGGACTGGATCCTAGGGACCACAGATGCAACCCTCCGAGGCTGGGGAGCAGTCACACAGGGGGAAAACGTCCAAGGAAGATGGTCAAGTCAGGAAAGTTGTCTCCACATAAATGTTCTGGAGTTAAGGGCCATTTAATAACTGCAGACACAGTACACACTGGGACGGGTGCCCAGCATCTTCAACAGACTAAGAGAAAAGGATTTACCGGTAGGTATTAAAATCCTAGTTTCTCTAACGTCCTAGAGGATGCTGGGGACTCCGTAAGGACCATGGGGATAGACGGGCTCCACAGAGTTCATGATCTTCACTGAGGTAGCGCACAGCACTGCAGCTGTGCGCCATTGCTCCCATACACCTCACATACTCCGGTCACTGTAAGGGTGCAGGGCGCAGGGGGGGCGCCCTGGGCAGCAATATAAACCTCTTTTTGGCAAAAATATAACATATATACAGCTGGGCACTGTATATATGTATGAGCCCCCACCAATTTTACAGTTTAAGCGGGACAGAAGCCCGCCGCCGAGGGGGCGGGGCTTCTCCCTCAGCACTCACCAGCGCCATTTTTTCTCCTCAGCACCACTGAGAGGAAGCTCCCCGGACTCTCCCCTGCTTATACCACGGTAGAGAAGAGGGTTGAAAAGAGAGGGGGGGCACATAATTCGGCGCAAATTACATACAGCAGCGCTACTGGACAAACATTAAGTTACTGTGTTATTCCTGGGTTATATAGCGCTGGGGAGTGTGCTGGCATACTCTCTCTCTGTCTCTCCAAAGGGCCTTGTGGGGAAACTGTCTTCAGAAAAAGTATTCCCTGTGTGTGTGGTGTGTCGGTACACGTGTGTCGACATGTCTGAGGAAGAAGGCTATATTAGAGAGGAGCGGGAGCAAATGAATGTGGTGTCTCCGCTGACACCTGATTGGATGGATATGTGGAATGTTTTAAATGCTAGTGTAAACTCATTGTACAAAAGATTAGACAAGGCTGAAGCTTTGGGACAGTCAGGGACTCAACCCATGCCTGATCCTATGTTGCAGGGACTGTCAGGGTCTCATAAGCGCCCACTATCCCAGATTGTTGACACAGATACCGACACGGATTCTGACTCCAGTGTCGATTACGATGATGCAAAGTTACAGCCAAAATTGGCAAAATCCATTCGATATATGATTATGGCAATAAAAGATGTTTTGCACATCACAGAGGAACCCCCTGTCCCTGACAAGAGGGTACATATGTACAAGGGAAAGAAGCCTGAGGTAACCTTTGAGGGGGTCACACGAGCTGAACGAGTTATGTGAAAAAGCTTGGGAATCTCCAGATAAAAGACTGCAGATTTCCAAAAGGATTCTTATGGCGTATCCTTTTCCATCAACGGATAGGTTACGATGGAAATCCTCCCGTAGGATGGACAAAGCATTAACACGCACAGCTACAGTTGGAAAATCAAATTTTTTACCTTATGTTCCCTCACAGCATAAGAAAGCTCCGCATTATCAAATGCAGTCCTTTCGGTCACAAAGAAACAAGAAAGTGCGAGGTGCGTCCTTTCTTGCCAGAGGTAGGGGCAGAGGAATAAAGCTGCACAACACAGCTAGTTCCCAGGAACAGAAGTCCTCCCCGGCCTCTACAAAATCTACCTCATGACGCTGGGGCTCCACTGGCAGAGTCCGGCCCATGTGATGTCATGCAGCTGCTCTGACCACGCCTCCTGTTTCTCCGTTGCCGACCCCATTTTGAAACCGTGCCCCCGCACCGCTCCATCTCCGACTTGGAAATGGAGTGTTGTTGACCCTTCTCCCCCCCCCCCCCTTCACCGATTCACAGGCAGAGGTGATCGCATTATCTGCGGGGTGCCGCAGAAAATGCAGGCGGATGCGTATGCTCTTAGCAGTTTTTGCAGTTGGATTGCGATCCAACCTGAATCAGGCCCCATTACCTATCACAATGCACTGCGGGTAGTACAAAATGGGGTTAATATAGGAGAAAAAACCCCAGAGCTGTGCTCCTTAACTGTCCCTGGTGGCTAGTGGAGCGGCTGCCCAGTAATCAGTGTCCACGCCAGTGCGCACACGGCCCGCCTGCATCAGCGGCCTCGTGATCCCGGAGGGCGGTGTGTGTGTGACTGACCTTAGGAAGAAACCGGAGCCTCCGCTGCAGTGACCCAGCAACCGGGGCACGGGAGTATACTGCGCCACTGGGAGTGATGGAGCTGCAGTAAAGAGGTCTATTAGACCTAGCCTGCTGCAGCCCTTGTAGATTCTTATAAAAAAAGTTATTCTTTTCTTGCCAAAATTAATAGCTAAGAATAGGCTGCCTGAGGCAGCCCCCTGTTAAGTGGCCTGCTACTGAAGGCACCAACTACAAACTGAGCTCCCTGTTCATGGAAGCGAGGTTATAGAGGAGGGGGCGCTGAGCATCTTGGGAACAGTCAAAAGCTTTGAGCCTGTGGGTGCCTCAGATCAAGATCCTACTCTGGTGTACATACAATGTGAATCCTTGTGGAGTCCAGTGTACCCCACAGAAGAAATGAATGCGTCACACCCATTGGCAGCAACATTAGAATAGCTGCTGATGGGCACAATTGAGAAAGGAAGGGGGGAAAACATTTGAATCCAGCACATATATGTAATTTGAATATGTAATTTGTACCTTCCTACTTTAAAATGTAATGGATGAAACTCACCCTGTGAGAACTATCTTCATGATCAAGAGATCTCATATGCAAGATAAGTATGTGTTGGGATAGGGCTGTGGAGGGCGGCTGCTCGGGCACACCCCTGTCAAGTTAAGGAGATTCAACTGAGGAAGCACAAGGGAACTCTCATCTGGGAACAACAACTGCAGGGAGAACACATTTTCAGACGAATGTGGGAGGGCAGAAGGCTGCCTAATACTGAAGCACCCCCAAACAACAAACCAAATGCAACAACTACTGCAAGCATTCCTGGGGGAAGGCCTGCAGCAGATGGATTTGCATATAGTGATGTCATCCAAGCAGTGGGCATAGTTGGCTGCAACCCTCGTCTGCATATGAAAAGAGAAAAGGGTCACGCAGGGCATGGCGGCCTTTGTGGGGTTGCGCTTGGATGACCCCTAAATCGCTTTATACACCCCCACCCCCCATCAGTGTGGGCTCATGTTGGCCATGCCCCAGCCCCTGAAGCATTCAAGCTGATTTCTTGCAGCAGCTGGACCCAGAAACAGCTCCAGAGTTGCTCTACAAGACAAGTAAAAGGGTGTGAGCCCTGCAGCACCACCTGTAGTTTGCATACACACATATATAGGACAGCATCTCTTATATGCCCCAGGGTCAATAAAATAGTATCCTTATCTAGGGTATCCATCCCCTCAGATAAGGTATCCGTCCATGCCGCTACAGCACTACACACCCAGGCCGACGCAATTGCCGGTCTGAGTAAGGTACCTGAATGTGTATAAATGGACTTCAGGGTAATCTCCTGTTTGCGGTCAGCAGACTCTTTGAGGGTAGCCGTATACTGGGACGGGAGGGCTACCTTCTTGGATAAGCGTGTTAATGCTTTGTCCACCCTAGGGGAGGATTCCCATCGTAACCTATCCATTGATGGGAAAGGATACGCCATAAGAATCCTTTTGGAAATCTGCAGTCTTTTATCTGGAGATTCCCAAGCTTTTTCACATAACTCGTTCAGCTCGTGTGAACCCCTCAAAGGTTACCTCAGGCTTTTTCACCTTGTACATATGTACCCTCTTGTCAGGGACAGGGGGTTCCTCTCTGATGTGCAAAACATCTTTTATTGCCATAATCATATATCGAATGGATTTTGCCAATTTTGGCTGTAACTTTGCATCATCGTAATCGACACTGGAGTCAGAATCCGTGTCTGTATCTGTGTCAACAATCTGGGATAGTGGGCGCTTATGAGACCCTGACAGTCCCTGCAACATAGGATCAGGCATGGGTTGAGACCCTGGCTGTCCCAAAGCTTCAGCCTTGTCTAATCTTTTGTGCAATGAGTTTACACTAGCAGTTAAAACATTCCACATATCCATCCAATCAGCTGTCGGCGGAGACACCACATTCATTTGCTCCTGCTCCTCTCTAATATAGCCTTCTTCCTCAGACATGTCGACACACGTGTACCGACACACCACACACACAGGGAATGCTTTTTCTGAAGACAGTTTCCCCACAAGGCCCTTTGGAGAGACAGAGAGAGAGTATGCCAGCACACACCCCAGCGCTATATAACCCAGGAATACACAGTAACTTAATGTTTGCCCAGTAGTACTGCAGCATGTAATTTGCGCCAAATTATGTGCCCCCCCCCCCCCTCTTTTCAACTCTCTTGTCTACCGTGGTATAAGCAGGGGAGAGTCCGGGGAGCTTCCTCTCAGCGGTGCTGTGAAGAAAAAATGGCGCTGGTGAGTGCTGAGGGAGAAGCCCCGCACCCTCGGCGGCAGGCTTCTGTCCCGCTTAAACTGTAAAATTGGCGGGGGCTCAAACATATATACAGTGCCCCGCTGTATATGTGTTATATTTTTGCCAAAAAGAGGTTTATATTGCTGCCCAGGGTGCCCCCCCCCCCCCTGCGCCCTGCACCCTTACAGTGACCGGAGTGTGTGAGGTGTATTGGAGCAATGGCGCACAGCTGCAGTGCTGTGCGTTACTTCAGTGAAGATCATGAAGTCTTCTGCCGCCTCTGAAGTCTTCTTTTCTTCTCATACTCACCCGGCTTCTATCTTCCGGCTCTGCAAGGGGGACGGAGGCGCGGCTCTGGGACGGACGGCGAGGGTGAGATCCTGCGTACCAATCCCTCTGGAGCTAATGGTGTCCAGTAGCCTAAGAAGCAGGACCTTGCAACTCAGAGAGTAGGGCTGCTTCTCTCCCCTCAGTCCCTCGATGAGGGAGTCTGTTGCCAGCAGTGCTCCCTGAAAATTAAAAACCTAACAAAATACTTTCTGTCAGAAAGCTCAGGAGAGCTCCTGAAAAGCACCCAGTCTCCACTGGGCACAGTATCAAACTGAGGTCTGGAGGAGGGGCATAGAGGGAGGAGCCAGTGCACACCCAGAACTAAAGTCTTTCTTAAAGTACCCATGTCTCCTGCGGAGCCTATCTATCCCCATGGTCCTTACGGAGTCCCCAGCATACTCTAGGACGTTAGAGAAAATAGGATTTTAATACCTACCGGTAAATCCTTTTCTCTTAGTCCGTAGAGGATGCTGGGCACCCGTCCCAGTGCGTACTGTGTCTGCAGTTATTAAATGGCCCTTAACTCCAGAACATTTATGTGGAGAAAACTTTCCTGACTTGACCATCTTCCTTGGATGTTTTCCCCCTGTGTGACTGCTCCCCAGCCTCGGAGGGTTGCATCCATGGTCCCTAGGATCCAGTCCTGGATCCCGAACCATCGCCCCTCTAGGAGGTGAGAACTGTGCAGCCACCAATGGAGTAAGATTCTGGTCTTGGAAGACAGGATTATCCTCCGGTGCATGTGTAGGTGGGATCCGGACCACTTGTCCAACAGGTCCCACTGGAACACTCTGGCATGGAACCTGCCAAACTGAATGGCCTCGTAGGCCGCAACCATCTTCCCCAGCAACAGAATGCATTGATGGATTAACACTCTTGCTGGTTTCAGAATTTGTTTGACCAGACTTTGGAACTCCATAGCCTTTCCACTGGAAGAAAGCCTCTTCTGTGTCCAGTATTACTCCCAGAAACAACAACCGCGTCATTGGGACCAACTGCGATTTTGGCAAGTTTAGGAGCCAACCATGTTGTTGAAGAACTGTCAGGGAGAGTAGATGTTTTGCACCAACTGGTCCCTGGATCTCGCCTTTATCAGGAGATCATCCAAGTACGGCATAATTGTGACTCCTTGCTTGCGAAGGAGAACCATCATTTCCACCATCACCCTGGTGAAAATCCTCGGAGCCGTGGACAGACCAAACGGCAACGTCTGAAATTGGTAATGACAATCCTGAATTGCAAACCTCAGGTAGCTTCATGCAGTGGCTAAACGGGAACATGTAATTAGGCATCCTTATGTCTATTAAAACCATGAAATCTCCTTCCTCCGGACTGGAGATCCCTACCCTGAGAGATTCCATCTTGAAATTGAATTTCTTTAGGTAGAAATTGAGGGATTTCAGATTTAAGATTGGTCTGACTGAGCCGTCCGGCTTCGGGAGCACGAAGAGGCTTGAATAAAAACCTTCTCCCTGCTGACTAAGGCCGATTTGAACAATCGGTGAGGGGGAACGTCTTGAAACCCCAGTTTGTAATCTTGTGACACTATTTGTAAAACCCACGAGTCCAGGTCCAAATTAATCCAGAACTGACTGAAGTGTTTTAGACGTGCCCCCACTGGTGTGGGCTCCTGCAAGAGAGCCCCAGCGTCATGCAGTGGATTTGGCAGAAGCAGAGGACGATCTCTGCTCCTGCGATCTTGAAGAGGCTACAGACCTCTTCCCTCTTCTCCTTCCTCTACCTGCAAAGAAAGGGGAATCTTAACTTCTTGCATATCTATTGGGACAAAATGACTGCGTTAGACAATGATGCGTCTTCATCCGTTGAGAGGGAACATAGGGCAAGAAGGTTGACTTACCTGCGGGAGCTGCCGAGATCAAATTAACTAAATGGTTGAAAATCTCTGTGCTACAGTATCCCCCTCACCGATTGTTCAAATCAGCCTTAGTCAGCAGGGAGAAGGTTTTTATTCAAGCCTCTTCGTGGTCCCGAAGCCGGATGGCTCAGTCAGACCAATCTTAAATCTGAAATCCCTTAATTTCTACCTAAAGAAATTCAATTTCAAGATGGAATCTCTCAGGGTAGTGATCTCCAGTCCGGGGGATAAAGGAGATTTCATGGTTTTGGTAGACATAAAGGATGCCTACTTATATGTTCCCATTTAGCCACTGCATCAAGCTACCTGAGGTTTGCAATTCAGGATTGTCATTACCAATTTCAGACGTTGCCGTTTGGTCTGTCCACGGCTCCGAGGATTTTCACCAGGGTGATGGCGGAAATGATGGTTCTCCTTCGCAAGCAAGGAGTCACAATTATCCCGTACTTGGATGATCTCCTGATAAAGGCGAGATCCAGGGACCAGTTGGTGCAAAACATCTACTCTCCCTGACAGTTCTTCAACAACATGGTTGGCTCCTAAACTTGCCAAAATCGCAGTTGGTCCCAATGACGCGGTTGTTGTTTTTGGGAGTGATACTGGACACAGAAGAGGTTTTCTTCTAGTGGAAAGGCTCTGGAGATCCAGAGTCTGGTCAAACAAATTCTGAAACCAGCAAGAGTGTTAATCCATCAATGCATTCAGTTGCTGGGGAAGATGGTTGCGGCCTACGAGGCCATTCAGTTTGGCAGGTTCCATGCCAGAGTGTTCCAGTGGGACCTGTTGGACAAGTGGTCCGGATCCCACCTACACATGCACCGGAGGATAATCCTGTCTTCCAAGACCAGAATCTCACTCCATTGGTGGCTGCACAGTTCTCACCACCTAGAGGGGCGATGGTTCGGGATCCAGGACGGGATCCTAGGGACCACGGATGCAACCCTCCGAGGCTGGAGAGCAGTCACACAGGGGGAAAACATCCAAGGAAGATGGTCAAGTCTTCCTTGGATGTTTTCATCTCCACATAAATGTTCTGGAGTTAAGGGCCATTTAATAACTGCAGACACAGTACGCACTGGGACGGGTGCCCAGCATCCTCTACGGACTAAGAGAAAAGGATTTACCGGTAGGTATTAAAATCCTATTTTCTCTAACGTCCTAGAGGATGCTGGGGACTCCGTAAGGACCATGGGGATAGACGGGCTCCGCAGGAGACATGGGCACTTTAAGAAAGACTTTAGTTCTGGGTGTGCACTGGCTCCTCCCTCTATGCCCCTCCTCCAGAACTCAGTTTGATACTGTACCCAGTGGAGACTGGATGCTTTTCAGGAGCTCTCCTGAGCTTTCTGACAGAAAGTATTTTGTTAGGTTTTTAATTTTCAGGGAGCACTGCTGGCAACAGACTCCCTCATCGAGGGACTGAGGGGAGAGAAGCAGCCCTACTCTCTGAGTTGCAAGGTCCTGCTTCTTAGGCTACTGGACACCATTAGCTCCAGTGGGATTGGTACGCAGGATCTCACCCTCGCCGTCCGTCCCAGATCCGCGCCGCCGTCCCCCTCGCAGAGCCGGAAGATAGAAGCCGGGTGAGTATGAGAAGAAAAGAAGACTTCAGAGGCGGCAGAAGACTTCATGATCTTCACTGAGGTAACGCACAGCACTGCAGCTGTGCGCCTTTGCTCCCATACACCTCACATACTCCGGTCACTGTAAGGGTGCAGGGCGCAGGGGGGGCGCCCTGGGCAGCAATATAAACCTCTTTCGCAAAAATATAACATATATACAGCTGGGCACTTTATATATGTATAAGCCCCCACCAATTTTACAGTTTAAGCGGGACAGAAGCCCGCCTCCGAGGGGGCGGGGCTTCTCCCTCAGCACTCACCAGCGCCATTTTTTCTCCACAGCACCGCTGAGAGGAAGCTCCCCGGACTCTACCCTGCTTATACCACGTTAGACAAGAGGGTTGAAAAGAGGGGTGGGGGGGGGCACATAATTCGCAAATTACATACAGCAGCACTACTGGGCAAACATTAAGTTACTGTTTTATTCCTGGGTTATATAGCGCTGGGGGGTGTGCTGGCATACTCTCTCTCTGTCTCTCCAAAGGGCCTTGTGGGGAAACTGTCTTCAGAAAAAGCATTCCCTGTGTGTGTAGTGTGTCGGTACACGTGTGTCGACATGTCTGAGGAAGAAGGCTATATTAGAGAGGAGCGGGAGCAAATGAATGTGGTGTCTCCGCCGACAGCTGATTGGATGGATATGTGGAATGTTTTAAATGCTAGTGTAAACTCATTGCACAAAAGATTAGACAAGGCAGAAGCTTTGGGTCAGTCAGGGTTTCAACCCATGCCTGATCCTATGTTGCAGGGACTGTCAGGGTCTCATAAGCGCCCACTATCCCAGATTGTTGACACAGATACCGACACGGATTCTGACTCCAGTGTCGATTACGATGATGCAAAGTTACAGCCAAAATTGGCAAAATCCATTCGATTTATGATTATGGCAATAAAAGATGTTTTGCACATCACAGAGGAACCCCCTGTCGCTGACAAGAGGGTACATATGTACAAGGGAAAGAAGCCTGAGGTAACCTTTCCCCCCTCACACGAGCTGAACGAGTTATGTGAAAAAGCTTGGGAATCTCCAGATAAAAGACTGCAGATTTCCAAAAGGATTCTTATGGCGTATCCTTTCCCATCAACGGATAGGTTACGATGGGAATCCTCCCCTAGGGTGGACAAAGCATTAACACGCTTATCCAAGAAGGTAGCCCTCCCGTCCCAGGATACGGCTACCCTCAAAGAGTGTGCTGACCGCAAACAGGAGATTACACTGAAGTCCATTTATACACATTCAGGTACCTTACTCAGACCGGCAATTGCGTCGGCCTGGGTGTGTAGTGCTGTAGCGGCATGGACAAATACCTTATCTGAGGGGATGGATAGCCTAGACAAGGATACTATTTTATTGACCCTGGGGCATATAAGAGATGCTGTCCTATATATGTGTGTATGCAAACTACAGGTGGTGCTGCAGGGCCCACACCCTTTTACTTGTCTTGTAGAGCAGCTCTGAAGCTGTTACAGTGCCCAGCTGCTGCAAGAAATCAGCTTGAATGCTTCAGGGGCTTGGGCATGGCCAACATGAGCCCCACACCGAAGGAGGGTGGGGGTGTTTAATGCAAACTTGGGGTTATACAAGCGCCGCAAAAGGCCGCCATGCCCTGCATGCCCCTTTTCTCTTTTCATATACAGATGAGGGTTCCAGCCAACTTTGGCCCACTGCTTGGATGACATCACCGTATGCAAATCCGTCTGCTGCAGACCTTCCCCCAGGAATGCTTGCAATAGTTGTTGCATATGGTTTAATGTCTGAGGGTGCTTCAGTATTAGGCAGCCTTCCGCCCTCCCATGTTCATCTGAAAAGATGTGGTCTCCCTGCAGTTGTTGTCCCCAGACGAGAGTTCCCTTGTGCTTCCTCAGTTAAATCTCCTTAACTTGACAGGGGGGTGCCCGAGCAGCCGCCCTCCCCAGCCCTATTCCAACACATACTTATCTTGCATATGAGATCTCTTGATCATGAAGATAGTTCTCACAGGTTGAGGTTCATCCTGGCCCCGCTCCCCGCTGGAGAGCGCTGATGGGGACAGCAGCGGGGCTTCAGCAGAAGGGTGAGTATGTGTGGCCAGAGACCTCCCTTCCCATGTGCAGGCCTGCAGAGTCTGCCACGCAGGATGGGGCATGTGGCACTCTCCCTCCCAGGGGCTCTTCCAGATGTAGCTCCTCAGCAGTATTTTTCCCGGGCTGCGCGGCGCTCTCCCCGACTGGCATCCGCCCTGGAACACTGCCTTCCTCAACGCAACATCAGCAGGGGGCCCTGGCCTCATCACCATCCCAGGTCTTTCTCATGTATGTATCATGTATGTGTGTGTGATATATGTATGAATCATATATGTTTGTGATATATATATATATATATATATGTGTATCTATCTATCTATCTATCTATCTATCTATCTATCGTATGTGTGTGTATATATATGTATCTATCTATCTTGTATGTATGTGTTCTATCTATCTATCTATCTATCTATCGTGTGTGTGATATATGTATGTATCTATCATGTATGTGTTATATGTATGTATCACACCTTCCTCTATACATATACATACATACATACATACATACATACATACATACACACACCTATATCTGTACGTACACTGACATACACACACCAACATCTATACATAAACACGCTGACCCCTAAACGTACACCAACGTACCCACACCTGCATCTATACCTACACATGCTGACACGTGGACGTACACCGGCTTACCCACATGTGAATCTATACATACATGTGCTGACACCTGGACATACACTGATGTACCCACACCTAACATCTATACATACACATGCTAACACCTGGACGTATACAGACGTACCCACATTTGCATCCATGCATATATAGATGTAGGTGTGTGTACGTCAGTGTACGTCCAGGTGTCAACGCGTGTATGTATAGATGCAGGTGTGGGTACGTCTGTGTATGTCCAGGTGTCAGAATGTGTATGTATAGATGCAGGTGTGGGAAGGTCAGTGTAGGTTCAGGTGTCAGCGCGTGTATGTATAGATGCAGGTGCTTGTATGTCCAGATGTCAGTGCATGTATGTATAGATGCAAGTGTGGGTACGTCGGTGTATGTCCATTTGTCAGCGCGTGTATATATAGATGCAGGTGCTTGTATGTTGGTGTATGTCCAGGTGTCAGCATGTGTATGTATAGATGCAGGTGTGGGAATGTTGGTGTATGTCCAGGTGTCAGGGCGTGTATGTATGGATATTAGGTGTGGGTAGGTGTTAGCGCATGTATGTATAGATGCAGGATAATAATCACACAGCGTGCCCCCCACCAACCACAAACCTCCCCAACCCCCCTGTATGACATAAACACCGCTAATTCCACTTACACACAATAATTTCAGTTTGCGACCAGGAGCCGGCAATGTATGTGCACCCAAATGAAGCCACTGTACATGCCCTGCAGGCTGCTATGTACTGCACAGGTGCAACAAATGTAAATGCCCTATCTTTAAAATGGGGCATATTTTACTAAATTAAAAAAACCTGTAACTTTCTGTAAAACCTTAACCCCAAAAGGCACTACACTAACATCGGGGTGTAGAGTTGGATCTTGATCCAAGGCACCAACAGGCTAAAGCTTTGACTGTTCCCAGGATGCCTTGCACCGCCTCCTCTATAACCCTGCCCAGTGGCGTAACTAGACCTTTGTGGGCCCCATAGCAAAATTCTGAATGGGCCCACCAGCACTCAACAAGAATGAGTGGCGTTTGGGGTCAGAAAAGTAGAGGGGAAGGGGTCTGACAGAGTAGGGGGCAGGACATGAATGAATAGAAACTGAGGTGTCCATTATATAAAGAAATACAGTATGTGTGTCTGTGTGTATATCACACACACACACATATAAGGGAAATTCAAATGCCCTCAATTATTGCGCCCATTACACTCTGGTTTAGGTGCACAAAGCACCTAAACCTGAATAAAGTAATGGGCGCGATCATGAAAAGACACCGTTTGGTTGCCCAAATGGGTCTCTTTGCACACATTTCAGCTTGTTTCCCCTGGGGGTAGCGAGCTGAAATAAACATGTCGCACCCGTTGGCAGCAACATTAGAATAGCTGCTGACGGGCACGATTGAGGGAGGAAAGGGACATTTGAATCCAGCCCATAGATGCAATGTGAATATGTAATTTGTACCTTCCTATCTTAAAATGTATATAGTAGTGTTTACACTAGAGGTCTTTCCGAACCCCCTAATCCTAACATTGTAATTTGCTTTAGGGCGCACCTCCAATTAGTCTAGTGTTTCGTATTTTCACATTAAATACTTTCTTGCATTGGTTGGTTAAAGATTAGATCGTATATTTTTCTAGATATAGCTGTGCATAGTCTACAAGGCTACATGCTTCTCCCCTAACTAGAGATGTGCAGCGGGCATTTTTCGTGTTTCATGTTTTGGTTTTGGTTTCGGATCCGCAGTTGTGTTTTGGATACGGACGCGTTTTGGCAAAACCACCCTTTCGGATTTTGTATTCGGGTGATTTTTTTTAAAAACCTCAAACAGCTAAAATCATAGAATTTGGGGGTAATTTTGATCCTATAGTATTAAGCTCAATAACCTGGTCTGAATAAGCCTCAATGTCTATTCACGGGAGACAGAGGGGCTGGGGCATGGCCAGCAGCTCACAGAGCACCTATAATGACAAAAATGGGAGACATGGCTCATGATCGCGATATACCTGCGAAGGTACGCCCTCTACTGATTGACAGGCAGAGGCATTCGCATTTTCTGCGGGGCACCCGGAGAAAATGTAGGCACACGCACAGGATGGACCCTGCGTATATGCCCCCATCCTCTTCATAGGTTTTGCGGTTGGAACGCGTATTACGATCCAAACTGAATTAGGCCCTATGTCTTATATACACGAGCAGTGTGAAAACATCAATCGATGGGGGTAATTCCAAGATGATCGCAGCAGGAATTTTGTTAGCAGTTGGGCAAAACCATGTGTACTGCAGGGGAGGCAGATATAACATGTGCAGAAAGAGTTAGATTTGGGTGAGTTATTTTGTTTCTGTGCAGGGTAAATACTGACTGCTTTATTTTTACACTGCAAATTAGATTGCAGATTGAACACACCACACCCAAATCTAACTCTCTCTGCACATGTTAAATCTGCCTTCCCTGCAGTGCACATAGGTGGTCATTCCGAGTTGTTCGCTCTGTAATTTTCTTCGCATCGCAGCGATTTTCCGCTTAATGCGCATGCGCAATGTTCACACTGCGACTGCGCCAAGTAAATTTGCTATGCAGTTAGGAATATTACTCACGGTTTTTTCATCGTTCTGGTGATCGTAATGTGATTGACAGGAAGTGGGTGTTTCTGGGCGGAAACAGGCCGCTTTAGGTGCGTGTGGGAAAAAATGCTACCGTTTCTGGGAAAAACGCGGGAGTGGCTGGAGAAACGGAGGAGTGTCTGGGCGAACGCTGGGTGTGTTTGTGACGTCAAACCAGGAACGACAAGCACTGAACTGATCGCACTGGCAGAGTAAGTCTCGAGCTACTCAGAAACTGCACAGAGATGTCTTATCGCAATATTGCAAATCTTTCGTTCGCAATTTTAAGATGCTAAGATTCACTCCCAGTAGGCGGCAGCTTAGCGTGTGCAATGCTGCTTAAAGCAGCTTGCGAGCGAACAACTCGGAATGAGGGCCATGGGGGGTAATTCTGAGTTGATCGCAGCAGGATTTTTGTTAGCAGTTGGGCAAAACCATGTGCACTGCATTTACGAACAGATGATTTTTTTTATATAAATTTTAAAATGTTAGTAAATGTGTGTGTTTTTTTCAACCTGGAAGCCCAACATCGATTAAGATCGATCTTAAATAGACCCCTGGGTTTTAAGGATAACCATGGTTGAGTCCAATGGTTAATTCACATTGACTGAAGTTCTAATTAAGTCACCTGTGCTCAAGCATGATATCCTTAAAATCTGGATTGCAATGACAGCATTTTGGAACTATGCCTAAGGGTTTAATTTTTACATTTATCCACTGACAATAAATCTACCTACAATATCCCTGTAACTGTTATGATTACAGTATTTCACTAAATAATTTAATTTGCTGAACCTTCTGTAAAAAGAAATATTAAGATGCTGTAATTCCCAGATGCAGCAAATTTGTTAGCTAGTGGGCAAAACCATGTGCACTGCAGGGATGGGGGGGGGGCAGATATAACATTTGCAGAGAGATTTAGGTGGGTTATATTGTTTGTGTGCAGGGTAAATACTGGCTGTTTTGTTTTTACACTGCAATTTAGATTTCAGTTTGAACACACCGCACCAAAATCTAACTCTCTCTGCACATATTATACCCCCCCCCCCCTGCAGTGTACATGGTTTTAGCTAATAAATTTGCTGCTGTGATCAGATCTGAGTTAAGCCCTATGTATTTGGCACTGGCGAAGGGTTAGAGGCCTTGCTGTAGAGCTCACACCTTTCTTATCATGCATTGTAATATTTCCTATGTCCTGATGTTGTGCTCTCTGCTCCATCCAAGTAAACAGCAATGTAGCATGGCTATCAAAGAGCGTGAAGATTGCAGATTTCCTGGGATTAATGCTAAGGAATGCTATTCCAGAGGCTGCTGCTTTAATTCAAGTGTCACTGGGGTTAAATGGTGTTTTTACCTTAAAAACACAGGTAGAGTATATAGTACAGTGGTAAAGTGGGAGCATGTAGTGCTATTGATTACTGATTTGATGGAGCTTAAACATGGATAAGGTCCATGGCTCTAAGAGTTTATCTTGTGTATCCTTTATTCTTAGTCATGGTCAGATAAGATTAGAAAATACCATTTAAGTGGAAATTTCCTGCTAGCTGTTTTTCAGTTTGCTCAACTGTCTGATTAACGGGTCCTAAAAAAGGACCAAAGGAGCTAAATTGCCCTGTGATCTAGCTAAATTGCCCCAGTTAAAAAAAAAAAAAACTAAGCTGCTGTAATTCCTGGATGTTTCCTTACTGCATCAACAGGAAGTGACAAGAAACAATGTAATGTGGAACCGTACAGCAGAAGGGATTGCGGCTACCCCACAATAAGTGCAGCGGAATGTAAGAAGAGGAATTGTTGCTTTGACTGCAGCATTCCCGGGGTTAACTGGTGTTTCTTCAAGTCACAAGGTATGGAGCTGCTGTATAGTTACTCGCAAGTCAGTAGTTGTATGATGCTCACACCTGTTAAGCTGGATACACACAGAATGCCCCACACAGGGGGTGAAATGAGCGCCCCCCCCCACCCCCCGTATGCTCAGCACACATCACGCTGTGCTGAGCGGGTGGAGAGATGTGTGCTGAGCAGTTCGCTCAGCACACATCTCTCCCCAAAATCGGGCCGTGAATACGGACCTTTAAACTGGATCCACACTTAGATTATCTGTCCAATTTTTTTTTCTAGTTGAAACAAAATTATGCTAATATGTGGCAGCAAATGACAATTGACCATTTGCTCACAAACACTGGAAAACATCCAAAAATGGTCATTTAGATAAATTGGTTAAATCCATTTCATTTAGCTAATTTATCCAAACTACCTTTATTGTATCTTTGTGGGTGAATGATGTGTGGGTCAGTGTTGAGGGTGGTGGAGGAGATGGGTAATAGGCACAGCAGGGTGTGGACAGTCAAATAGTGTGCTTAGAGGTTCAGAGTCATTGTATGAGACTCTGGCAACAGTGACTTGATGAGTCTGGTGTCCATAGGGTGGGACGCATTAACCTTTTTATGCTATTGAAATAGTTCTCCTCCTGACCGACGCAGTTCCTTGCTCCGTGGTTGGTGTATTGTCCTGTTGCAGCGCCTCTCCACTGTGGTCACAGTGAGCTGTGTGGTGTTGCTGGCGCATGCCAATCTCCCCCCAACCTCCCTCTTGCATTTCAGACCTACGTACGCATGATGGGATCTTGTATGATATGCGCGTGTGCTGTAGAGATGAAAGTGGGGGTGAGGAGGCAGATCGTGAGATGGGGAAACTTTGTGGACTGTTAGCGAAGGGGAGCACTGGGCAATCTGAGTTGCAAAGAGGGCAGCAGAAGAGGTTATTGCATGTGCACTGGTGACAGGTCCATCCTTGGTGGCCAGCCTCAGTGGTAAAGGGGTACATGAGCTAGTGTCCCTTGGCCAGCCATGTACCATGGCCACCTCCCTACCTCCTATATATTCTCCTTGATCTGTCACTTTGTTACGGTCTGCTGCTGGCACTGGTGTATCGTCCTGCAGTTGCCGTCTCCGCCCATTGCTGTGACTTCCCCCAGAGTTAGCCACACAGAGTGACAGATCTGGGAAAATATATAGGAGATCATTACTTTCACTTGCAGCCTACCTTATTTTTTGCAGCCTAGCATGCTCCTGACCCCTTCTCTCACTAATACTTATACAACATTCATGAACTCATCTTAAGGTTTCTTTATTATTCAGTCACACTGTCTTGGATCCAAACCATTTCCTGTGGCATTGCAGTCAAACAATTGAGCTATTTACCCTTGCATAGAAAGGTATAATCTAAGCTAGAGAATTCTATTTGGAGCTCACCTTGTACTTTGTGAAGAAATAATCAGCTTTGTGGCTGAGCAGATATATGGAGTGTGTGGCTGCACACTGCATTGATCTGCTGAGTTGCAATGCTAATAATTTATTTTTTTTTGCAAAGTACCAATAGCTTCATTGTGAAGGTGGAAAGAAGGGTGTTACGGCATGGAATGTACAAACTGCGAGACCCTGCTGGTAGCGCCTTTGTCTATTTAGTAGGAAGGGCACGTAACAGCCGGGGGGCAATGGAGGAAGCCCCTTTAGGGCTGGAGCCCGGCGGCAACTGACTCCGTTGTCTCTGGCAGTTCCGCCCCTGGACTAGAGGAATGGTCAAGAACATGGCAACATTTAATGCCAAAAAATGCAAAATCATACACGTCTCAAAAATGCAAAGGCTAACTATAATATTAAGGGCATTATAATGGCAAGAGGAAAGCTATCTAAGTATTACTATTTCAGGTAAGCAATGTAACAAAGCAATAGGAAAGGCAAGTCAGATGCTTGTTTGCATAGGTTAAAGAACCAGTAGCAGAAAAAAGTAATACAGGTTGAGTATCCCATATCCAAATATTCCGAAATACGGAAAATTCCGAAATACGGACTTTTTTGAGTGAGACTGAGATAGTGAAACCTTTGTGTTTTGATGGCTCAGTGTACACAAACTTTGTTTAATACTCAAAGTTATTAAAAATATTGTATTAAATGAACTTCAGACTGTGTGTATAAGGTGTATATGAAACATAAATGAATTCTGTGAATGTACACACACTTTGTTTAATGCACAAAGTTATAAAAAATATTGGCTAAAATGACCTTCAGGCTGTGTGTATAAGGTGTATATGAAACATAAATGCCTTCTGTGCTTAGATTTAGGTCCCATCACCATAATATCTCGTTATGGTATGCAATTATTCCAAAATACAGAAAAATCCGATATCCAAAATTCCTCTGGTCCCAAGCATTTTGGATAAGGGATACTCAACCTGTAATGCCACTGTATAGGTCCTTGGTACAGCCACATTTAGAATCCTGTGTTCAGTTCCAGAAGCCATATCTCCAGAAGGCTGTAAATACATTAGGGCAACTAAAATTGTGCATGGCCTACATCACAAAACTTACCTGGAAATACAAAAAAATGTTGATGTGTATAGTTTGGAGAAGGGAAGAGGGAACATACAGTAATAGAAACATTTAAATATATAGGGAGGAATGTAATAGGGTGTGAGAATCAGAAAGTGAGAGATTTTGTGTTTTTTCCTGTTGTTTTTTTTTGTTTTTGTTTGTTTTTAAAGTGGCAATCCTTTACATGGCAAAACCAGGTTGATATTTGCCATGTAAAGGATTGCCACCATGGGCATGTGTAGAAGGGGCACTGCTACTGTTGGCATTATGTGTGTAAGCTGCACTGATATGGTGGTTATGTGTATAAAGGGCACTGCGACTGTGGGTATTATTATTATTATTATTACATGCGGTGTAATGACAATAAGATAGTGCTACTGTGTGGCGTATTTTGATTTGGGGTGCTATTGTGTGGCCATGCCCCTTCCTTGTGATACCACACCTTCTTTTTTTAAGGAGCGCACTGTCCCTTTATTAAGTATTGGAGAGAGGGCCCAAATTAATAGTTTGCAGGGAGGCGCCAAACACCCTAGCACTGGCCCTTTGGTAGGGGACAGGATTTGCTTCTGCTTGTGCACATATGTTATGATTGCCGGCCAACAGCACTGGTTTTGCCTATAACACTAACTATAAATATTTTGAATTGGTCCTGGACCACCAATCCAAGGCACCCCTGCAAGTGTCCTGAGGCACCCCAGGGTGCAGTTTAAGAAACCACTGGTCTAGTGAGTACCCAGGATAATTATTGTAGCTGGTCTGCGGGTAACAGCTCTCAGATCCACTTCTAGAAAAAATGCAGCAATGTAATTTGAGTGACAAACTGCAGAGATGAACCCTTTCTGTGACTGCTGCACAGGGATCACACAAACTCTATTCATAGGGCTGACTTCACTTAGGGGAGATGTTCTCACCCCGCAAAGAAGTGCGAGTATATACCGCACTTACGGTACCATTGGATTTACAGATATTTTCTTGCAATACACTATGGGGGTCATTCTGAGTTGATTGCTCGCTAGCAGTTTTTAGCAGCCATGCAAACGCATTGTCGCTGCCCACTGGAGAGTGTATATTCACTTTGGAGAAGTGCGAACACTTGAGCAGCAGAGCGCCTGCAAAATCGTTTCAAAATAAGACCAGCACTGTAGTTACACTTCGTGTGCGTTGATTCTAACAACCGAGGGACGGCTTTTGATGTCACACACCCATCCAGCGAATGCCCAGCCACGTCTGCATTTCTTCTGCCACGCCTGCATTTTTCCAAGCACTCCCTGAAAACGGTCAGTTGACACCCAGAAACGCCCTCTTTCTGTCAATCTCCTTGTGGCCTGTTCTGTGATTGGAATAATCGCTAGAACTAGTGCAAAACCACAATGGACTTTGTACCCGTACGATGCGCATGCACATTACGGAGCATGCGCATGCACAGATTAGCCATTTTTTTTCAACTGATTGCTACGCAGCGAACAACGGCAGCATGCGATCAACTCGGAATGACCCCCTATATACATAGAAACATGGATTTTTACTGCAGGAATTATGGTTAGTTTAGGGGTATCGGTTAGGGTCAACAGAGGTGTAGCTAGGGGTCCAAGCGCCCCTGGCAAAGTAAGGCACTGGCGCCCCCCCTATCGATAAAGCATTGCAGTCCATTGGCGGTTACCATGTTGGAGCCACAGCAACTGACCCCCTCCCCCACACGCTGCCCTACATCATCGGCTGGGATTCACTGTTGGTGTGAAGCCACTGGGAACAGTCTGGTAGCATTAGCAGAAGTCTTTGTCATAGATAGGGAAGGCAGAAGGTTAACTAGCTAATAGCAGTCTGTTGGCAGCAGAGGCTGGGCGGGGGGCTGAGAATGAGCCAACGCTGATCAGTGTCCAGTCTGCTCAGACAAAAATATTTTGTGATCAGGGCTGGTTCTAGACCAAAGGAGCCAATGGCAAAAATTTCGTTTGGCACCCCCCCCCCCCCACACACACTCATACACACACACACACACACACACACACACACCAAAAAAGAACATATCCCAGTTTAACATAACGCTATGTGGTGCAAGGTGTGGAGCTGGTCACTTGTATCAGACCTCTGACATTTGCCTTTTCACCCATATTGCATACTTTTTCTTGCAGGTTGTGTCTTAATTCAAGAAGTGTTCTAAGTACTTCAGCTTAGTATCTTTACTGACCCCTCTTTACCCCACACTACATAACTGACCCCTCTATACCCTACACTACATCACTGACCTTTCTATAACCATCACTGCATTACTGACCCCTCTATACAGTACACTGACCTCTATATACCTGCTAGTACATCCCTGATGCCCATATTCCCTACGCTACATCCCTGACGCCTCTATTCCCTACGCTACATCCCTGACGCCTCTATTCCCTATGCTACATCCCTGACGCCTCTATACCCTACGCTACATCCCTGATGCCTCTATTCCCTACGCTACATTCCTGATGCCTCTATAACCTACGCTACATCCCTGACGCCTCTATACCCTACGCTACATCCCTGACGCCTCTATACAGTACAATGCATTACTGATCCCTCTAGACCATACATCCTCATTACATCAGAGAGATAGTGAAACACTGGAAAAAATAAGGATAAAGTGGACTACAGAAACTGATGCTCTAAACAAAGGAGAGAGAGAGAGAGAGAGAAAAGCACAAGGGAAAGTGGGCAATCGGAACACCATAGAGAGAGGAGAGATAGAAATGCCTGAAAAAGTAAAGGGGGTTGGGTATGGCATCCGGCGCTCGGGATTCCAGCAGTCACATGATACCTAATCCTAATCCTCTGGGGGGTGGCGGATAGGGCTAACCCTCAGGGGGTGGCAGCTAGGACTAACCCCCCCCCCCCCCCCTCCTAGTGCCTTCCCTAACACCCGCTCCCCCGGTCCTAACCCTCCCTCCAATACTCGGCTTCGGGATGTTGGCTGTCTGTGTGCCGGCACCAGTCTCCCAAGTGGTGTCAGGATTCCAACATCGGTCAAATGACCGCCGGTATACCGTCTGCCGGGATGGTAAATGTATCCTGAGGACAGGTAGTGAGTGTGGAGGGATAGGTGGTTCAGTAAAATGTAACAGCTCAAACTGCGATCATTCACTGATAAATTGATTTATAGCTCTCCCTTTTTAACCATTGCAGTCATAAAAGCAATGTTTTTTAAACTTTTAAATAAAGCTTGTTAGCATCCCCAGCACACTGTATATGCTGGGAGATGTAGTTCTCAATATGAAAACATTTAATTACTGTATGAACTCTAATTCCCCAACTGAAACCTCTCACAAACACACACTCCTAAATCTAGTACACACACACACACACACACACACACACACATTTCCCCAGTACTGACAACTCTCATCACTTCCACACACTGACAACTCCCTCCTGCTCCTCTCCCCACTGACACTGACAGCTCCCTCACAGTCACACACATCCTCCACCCCCCCACCCCCCCCCACACACAC
Organism: Pseudophryne corroboree; assembly: GCF_028390025.1. Classification (NCBI taxonomy): domain Eukaryota; kingdom Metazoa; phylum Chordata; class Amphibia; order Anura; family Myobatrachidae; genus Pseudophryne; species Pseudophryne corroboree. Next base: position 140,824 of record NW_026970084.1, on the reverse strand, counting down.
ACTGATAGCACACATGCACAAATCCCCCCCTCCTCGACACTAACTGTCACGGACTGCTTGGGCAGCAGGGGGCAGGCTCTGACTTGAAGTGCTGAAATTCAACAGCTCTCTCGAACTTGCAAGGCATGGCTGTGCAGCTGTCTCCAGCCATCTCCTTGCCCACTGTGTAATTTGTGGCGTTCTCTGATGTTCCCCGCTCTGCCTCTACAACCGGCACATAATGTACAGCAGTGGTGACTCCTGAGTATGGGCCTGGAGAACTCCGCCTACCGGGGGGTAGGGATTAATAATTTCAAAGGGGCAGAGCTAGGAGTGAAGCAGTGGACAGCAGTTGAGGGGCGTTTCAAACTGTAACAGGGTTGGGACAATTTCAGTATCCTTCCCTCACCGTCTAATTGGTCAGTCCCACGCTGATTGCCATGGCGCCCTTTCGAGACTGCAGAACTCTATCCCTTAGCCACGGTTGGCACAGCTGGATGGTGCCCCTGGCAAGTGCCATCCTGGCCAAGGGGTAGATACGCCCCTGAGGGTCAGGGCCAGCAACAGAAATCTCGGGGCCCAGTACACTGATATCTCTGGGGCCCCCTCAACCCCCCCTTAACTTGGCAGAGGGATCTTTAAAAAAAATGGAGCCTTTGACTCGGACCGTCAGTGAGGCCGGCAGGTGGTTTTCATACTGGGCTATCCAGCTCTTCGGTGGCGGTGGCAGGGACATTCAGAAAAGGGCCAGCACAGCAAAATGCATAATAATGGCAATACAGTATGGACCACAGGGACTGGACAAAGTGATGGGGTAAAAGGAGGGGGGAGGGTTTAGTTGGCCTGTTAATTGTTTTCCTGCTTAAATTGAGCAGTTGGTGGATACACTTTAAAAAGCAATATTGGCACTGTGGCCCCATTATTTCTGTTCTTAATACTTGGAGCCCTGAACAAGTGTCCCCTTTGTCCCCCCTGTCACCGGGCCTGTTCAGGCGTTACCTATGGAGAAGCTGCGACATGACATCCTAGGACACGATACTGCACCATGCATCACCATTATATTTCAGTGTGCCTTGTCAATATTTAAATCTTGTTCTGTGTGACGTGAGTTGTAAATGGTTGAAAATCTCTGTGCTACAGTATCGTCACCATGTAGTTATAACAACACCGCAAAACCACCAAAAGACGTGTTTTGGTAGAGGGACTGCTGGAGGGGCCCATTGGGGCCCCCAGTTTGCTACCCCACCCCAGTATACCTGTGCTGTAGCCAGTGGAAGGGGCACTATCTTCCCGGTGATCTCTTCGGGAAGATGGTGCCGCACATAGAAAGCAAAGACTCTGGCTGCACTCTCCTGCCCTCGCTCTAAGCAAGGTGATCGGGCCACAAAAGGACCCCTGTCGGACCTCGGCCTGTGGGCCACAAAAGGATGCATTGGGGGCGGCATGCGGCCCATGGGTTTGACACCCCTGCCCTAGAGTATCAAAATTTGTTTCACGGCACCCCTAGGCCAAAGTTTTTTTTATTGAGAAATTCAGAAAAAAATATAAAATTAAGTAAATTGTGTTTATAGCATGTCATCCTCAGGTTCAGTTATGTTGTGAGGGAATGGTTTTGCCACTTTAATAAAGTATAAATAATTTTAATTGGTCCTGGACCACCAAACTATGCTACCAGTGCAAGAACCCCAGTTTGGAAACTACTGCCATAAAATAAACCTTTTTTGTTTTTTTTAAACTACATGTAATACACCTTAGATCTCAGTTCCTAAAAGGTTTTAAACCCTTGCATACAGTAAACTACACATATTTAAAAATCCTACACCGGGCACAAGTGCTCACGGGCCAATTTCATGGCAGTTTGGGATAGGAGGGCATTGTGGATTCACCAAGGGAATGCTGATGCTGACTCCAAGAAGAAAGGGAGTCTCTTCCCTATGAAGGTGAAGCCTTGTTTGGCGACGGCCTAGTTAATTTGATCTCGGCAGCTCCCGCAGGTAAGTCATCCTTCTTGCCCTATGTTCCCTCTCAACGGATGAAGACGCATCATTATCTGATGCAGTCATTTCGGCCCAATAGATATGCAAGAAGTTAAGATTCCCCTTTCTTTGCAGGTAGAGGAAGGAAAAGAGGGAAGAGGTCTGTAGCCTCTTCAAGATCGCAGGAGCAGAGATCGTCCTCTGCTTCTGCCAAATCTACTGCATGACGCTGGGGCTCTCTTGCAGGAGCCCGCACCAGTGGGGGGCACGTCTAAAACTCTTCAGTCAGTTCTAGATTCATTCGGACCTGGACTCGTGGGTTTTACAAATAGTGTCCCAAGGGTACAAACTGGGGTTTCAAGACGTTCCCCCTCACCGATTGTTCAAATCAGCCTTAGTCAGCAGGGAGAAGGTTTTTATTCAAGCCTCTTCGTGGTCCCGAAGCCGGACGGCTCAGTCAGACCAATCTTAAATCTGAAATCCCTTAATTTCTACCTAAAGAAATTCAATTTCAAGATGGAATCTCTCAGGGTAGTGATCTCCAGTCCGGGGGATAAAGGAGATTTCATGGTTTTGGTAGACATAAAGGATGCCTACTTATATGTTCCCATTTAGCCACTGCATCAAGCTACCTGAGGTTTGCAATTCAGGATTGTCATTACCAATTTCAGACATTGCCGTTTGGTCTGTCCACGGCTCCGAGGATTTTCACCAGGGTGATGGCGGAAATGATGGTCCTCCTTCGCAAGCAAGGAGTCACAATTATCCCGTACTTGGATGATCTCCTGATAAAGGCGAGATCCAGGGACCAGTTGGTGCAAAACATCTACTCTCCCTGACAGTTCTTCAACAACATGGTTGGCTCCTAAACTTGCCAAAATCGCAGTTGGTCCCAATGACGCGGTTGTTGTTTTTGGGAGTGATACTGGACACAGAAGAGGTTTTCTTCTAGTGGAAAGGCTCTGGAGATCCAGAGTCTGGTCAAACAAATTCTGAAACCAGCAAGAGTGTTAATCCATCAATGCATTCAGTTGCTGGGAAAGATGGTTGCGGCCTACGAGGCCATTCAGTTTGGCAGGTTCCATGCCAGAGTGTTCCAGTGGGACCTGTTGGACAAGTGGTCCGGATCCCACCTACACATGCACCGGAGGATAATCCTGTCTTCCAAGACCAGAATCTCACTCCATTGGTGGCTGCACAGTTCTCACCACCTAGAGGGGCGATGGTTCGGGATCCAGGACGGGATCCTAGGGACCACGGATGCAACCCTCCGAGGCTGGAGAGCAGTCACACAGGGGGAAAACATCCAAGGAAGATGGTCAAGTCTTCCTTGGATGTTTTCATCTCCACATAAATGTTCTGGAGTTAAGGGCCATTTAATAACTGCAGACACAGTACGCACTGGGACGGGTGCCCAGCATCCTCTACGGACTAAGAGAAAAGGATTTACCGGTAGGTATTAAAATCCTATTTTCTCTAACGTCCTAGAGGATGCTGGGGACTCCGTAAGGACCATGGGGATAGACGGGCTCCGCAGGAGACATGGGCACTTTAAGAAAGACTTTAGTTCTGGGTGTGCACTGGCTCCTCCCTCTATGCCCCTCCTCCAGACCTCAGTTTGATACTGTACCCAGTGGAGACTGGGTGCTTTTCAGGAGCTCTCCTGAGCTTTCTGACAGAAAGTATTTTGTTAGGTTTTTAATTTTCAGGGAGCACTGCTGGCAACAGACTCCCTCATCGAGGGACTGAGGGGAGAGAAGCAGCCCTACTCTCTGAGTTGCAAGGTCCTGCTTCTTAGGCTACTGGACACCATTAGCTCCAGTGGGATTGGTACGCAGGATCTCACCCTCGCCGTCCGTCCCAGAGCCGCGCCGCCGTCCCCCTCGCAGAGCCGGAAGATAGAAGCCGGGTGAGTATGAGAAGAAAAGAAGACTTCAGAGGCGGCAGAAGACTTCATGATCTTCACTGAGGTAACGCACAGCACTGCAGCTGTGCGCCTTTGCTCCCATACACCTCACATACTCCGGTCACTGTAAGGGTGCAGGGCGCAGGGGGGGCGCCCTGGGCAGCAATATAAACCTCTTTCGCAAAAATATAACATATATACAGCTGGGCACTTTATATATGTATAAGCCCCCACCAATTTTACAGTTTAAGCGGGACAGAAGCCCGCCTCCGAGGGGGCGGGGCTTCTCCCTCAGCACTCACCAGCGCCATTTTTTCTCCACAGCACCGCTGAGAGGAAGCTCCCCGGACTCTACCCTGCTTATACCACGTTAGACAAGAGGGTTGAAAAGAGGGGGGGGCACATAATTCGCAAATTACATACAGCAGCACTACTGGGCAAACATTAAGTTACTGTTTTATTCCTGGGTTATATAGCGCTGGGGGGTGTGCTGGCATACTCTCTCTCTGTCTCTCCAAAGGGCCTTGTGGGGAAACTGTCTTCAGAAAAAGCATTCCCTGTGTGTGTAGTGTGTCGGTACACGTGTGTCGACATGTCTGAGGAAGAAGGCTATATTAGAGAGGAGCGGGAGCAAATGAATGTGGTGTCTCCGCCGACAGCTGATTGGATGGATATGTGGAATGTTTTAAATGCTAGTGTAAACTCATTGCACAAAAGATTAGACAAGGCAGAAGCTTTGGGACAGTCAGGGTTTAAACCCATGCCTGATCCTATGTTGCAGGGACTGTCAGGGTCTCATAAGCGCCCACTATCCCAGATTGTTGACACAGATACCGACACGGATTCTGACTCCAGTGTCGATTACGATGATGCAAAGTTACAGCCAAAATTGGCAAAATCCATTCGATTTATGATTATGGCAATAAAAGATGTTTTGCACATCACAGAGGAACCCCCTGTCGCTGACAAGAGGGTACATATGTACAAGGGTAAGAAGCCTGAGGTAACCTTTCCCCCCTCACACGAGCTGAACGAGTTATGTGAAAAAGCTTGGGAATCTCCAGATAAAAGACTGCAGATTTCCAAAAGGATTCTTATGGCGTATCCTTTCCCATCAACGGATAGGTTACGATGGGAATCCTCCCCTAGGGTGGACAAAGCATTAACACGCTTATCCAAGAAGGTAGCCCTCCCGTCCCAGGATACGGCTACCCTCAAAGAGTGTGCTGACCGCAAACAGGAGATTACCCTGAAGTCCATTTATACACATTCAGGTACCTTACTCAGACCGGCAATTGCGTCGGCCTGGGTGTGTAGTGCTGTAGCGGCATGGACAAATACCTTATCTGAGGGGATGGATAGCCTAGACAAGGATACTATTTTATTGACCCTGGGGCATATAAGAGATGCTGTCCTATATATGTGTGTATGCAAACTACAGGTGGTGCTGCAGGGCCCACACCCTTTTACTTGTCTTGTAGAGCAGCTCTGAAGCTGTTACAGTGCCCAGCTGCTGCAAGAAATCAGCTTGAATGCTTCAGGGGCTTGGGCATGGCCAACATGAGCCCCACACCGAAGGAGGGTCGGGGTGTTTAATGCAAACTTGGGGTTATCCAAGCGCCGCAAAAGGCCGCCATGCCCTGCATGCCCCTTTTCTCTTTTCATATACAGATGAGGGTTCCAGCCAACTTTGGCCCACTGCTTGGATGACATCACCGTATGCAAATCCATCTGCTGCAGACCTTCCCCCAGGAATGATTGCAATAGTTGTTGCATATGGTTTAATGTCTGAGGGTGCTTCAGTATTAGGCAGCCTTCCGCCCTCCCATGTTCATCTGAAAAGATGTGGTCTCCCTGCAGTTGTTGTCCCCAGACGAGAGTTCCCTTGTGCTTCCTCAGTTAAATCTCCTTAACTTGACGGGGGTGTGCCCGAGCAGCCGCCCTCCCCAGCCCTATCCCAACACATACTTATCTTGCATATGAGATCTCTTGATCATGAAGATAGTTCTCACAGGTTGAGGTTCATCCTGGCCCCGCTCCCCGCTGGAGATCGCTGATGGGGACAGCAGCGGGGCTTCAGCAGAAGGGTGAGTATGTGTGGCCAGAGACCTCCCTTCCCATGTGCAGGCCTGCAGAGTCTGCCGCGCAGGATGGGGCATGTGGCACTCTCCCTCCCAGGGGCTCTTCCAGATGTAGCTCCTCAGCAGTATTTTTCCCGGGCTGCGCGGCGCTCTCCCCGACTGGCATCCGCCCTGGAACACTGCCTTCCTCAATGCAACATCAGCAGGGGGCCCTGGCCTCATCACCATCCCAGGTCTTTCTCATGTATGTATCATGTATGTGTGTGTGATATATGTATGAATCATATATGTTTGTGATATATATATATATTCCATAGACAAAAAACCTTACGGTTTCACATGTCCCATTAAGGCTTCTTAGACATGATCGAAATTTCAGAAACCTGTTGTAACTCTTCCACTCAAACTCCAAAAAGCAATGAAATTCCGATCATTAAGGCTGACGCCTTAATGGACGTGTTCCTTGCGCAATACAGATATGGTATGCCATCACAGCCTGTGGGTAAGTGCAGATTCAGCACTCTCACAGAGTGAGATTGCTGTCACTCACACAATGGTGGAGCTGCTAATTCACAGATTTGTGTGCTCATTGGAATACACACATGCAGTCTATGCAACTGAAGGTCTGAGCAGTTTTGTGGTGCTCCCATCCCACACAGTGCCCACAACCATCCCATTCAGTCAACACAACAAAGCCACCTTGTTACAACATCCTTCTAACTCCATACATCCATCTCACTTAGTATACACATTTAGCTCCCTCAAACATCTTGGTTAATTGCTAAACTATAATACCCCATCTACGGTCTATGCATCTACACTTACTTCCCCTATACACCCCCATGCTGCCCGGTCTTCCCCAATCCCTACTGCTGTGTTCTCCCATCTGTGCTAGTCTGTACTAACTTATCTGTACCATCTGTCTTTCCCCACCTGTGCATTGTCTGTACCACCGTTTCCTTCTCTCTGTGCTGCTCAGTGTTTCCTTCTTCAACGTCACTCTGCCTCCTCCAGTACATGGCACACTGTCTTCTCTCCCATCTGCACCAGTTTTCTACCCATCCATGCCAGTGTTTTCAACCCATCTGCACCATTTCCCCCATCTGCACCGCTCTGTCTCCCTTCCCATACTTGCTGCTTAATCTACCCCCTATCCACACCACTCTTACCCTATTCATGTAGCTGACATCCTGAAGGTAAATTTAGTGGATCCTGCGCTCTTGGCAGGGGGATAACCGCCACAGCCCACCCCCCAGTGGTCCGGAAACGCCTCCGTTGTGCAGACCATGCCCTGCCAATGGCATTCTAACGCTGTTTGCACGCCCCCCTCCTTCCCCGCAACCACCTCTGCCTATCAATCAGGCAGGGTGATAGCATCTCACTGGGCTCCTGGGGTACGCACGCGCAGTGCGGCCATTGCACGTGCGCACCTCACAAACTAATTCAGACTGCAATCGCTGCTGCTGCTGCGGTCTGAATTACCCCCTGTGTTTCTCTGTCCCCCCCATTAGTGCTGCTTAGTGTTCCCTCTATCCACACACTTCTGTTCCCCCATCCACACCGCTCTCCTCCCTCCAATCAACAACACTCTTACCTCATCTGAGCAGCTTTGTCTTCCGCTCAGACCTTCAGTTGCATAGACTGCATGTGTGTATTCCAATGAGCACACACATCTGTGAATTAGCAGCTCCACCATTGTGTGAGTGACAGCAATCTCACTCTGTGAGAGTGCTGAATCTGCACTTACCCACAGGCTGTGATGGCATACCATATCTGTATTGCGCAAGGAACACGTCCATTAAGGCGTCAGCCTTAATGATCGGAATTTCATTGCTTTTTGGAGTTTGAGTGGAAGAGTTACAACAGGTTTCTGAAATTTCGATCATGTCTAAGAAGCCTTAATGGGACATGTGAAACCATAAGGTTTTTTGTCTATGGAATTTCATCGCTTTTTTTAAATTTATTTTTTTTTATTCAGAAATGTAAAATTTCACTGTAAGAATAAACATTTGATTTTTTAAATGTTTAATGAAAATGTTCGTATAACATCACTGTTCTGTGCAAAATTATTTTATTAACCAAACCAAATTGTTTAAGGTCCGTACACACTTAACGATTTAATGAGCGACGTCGCTCATTTTATCGTTAAGTGTGTATGCAGCCAGCGACAAACGATGCGCGGCCCCGCGGGTCGGCAACAATCTTCGCTGTCGGTAGGGCATGCAGGAAGGATGTGGACTGTCGTCCACGACCTTCATGCAGGGCTGGCGGGGGCATGACGTCACTGAGCGATATGAGCGGTCATATCGCTCAGTGTGTACAGTCGGCCGCCGGCCGGCCCGGGAGGGGAAACATTAGACGATGTCGCTCACAGAGCGACATCGTTTAATGTGTACGGGCCTTTAGACTTTGGTCAAAATATTTTGCTGCCTTTGCAGCTGATTTAGAAAAAGATGTGTGGTTTCTGCGCTATCTCCTGTTGAGATAGAGAAGTCCCTCTATTGGTATATTAAAATAAGTATGCAATAAAAAGTTCCAAAGATGCCCAAAAATGTTATTGCTTTCTTTGTTCTTTCTGGTGAGTCATAGGGTCTCCAAATCTTTCTTCCAATTTTTGGTTCAGAGGGATATTAATTCTTCATCTCCAATGTATGAAAGAAAAGATAAGGGAAACCACAATAGTGTAACTCAATTTTAATAAGAACAAATGCAAATAAAAACATGTGGCTGGCAGCGTACCTTAAAATAAGGTGTATATATCACACCAAGTCTCGTTTGAAAAATATCTGTGGTGAATTCCTGGTATGGGAACCCCTTCAGAGATGCAGGGAGGGGGGTAGGCGGCAGCAGCCTGTAACTGAGGCTGGAGGTAGGCGTGAAATGCATTGCTTGTACGTGTGAGTGCGTGGTGTCAGGTGCTGCGCGTGTATATGTGTGTGTGTGTGTCAGGTGCTGCCTGTGTATGTGTGTGTCAGCTCCTGTGTGTATGTGTGTGTCAGGTGCTGCGTGTATATATGAGTGTGTCTGATGGTGCGTGTGTATGCGTCAGCTGCCGCACGTGTGTGTGTGTGTGTCAGGTGTTGCGGGTGTATGTGTGTGAGTATCAGGTGCTCCGCGTGTGTACAAGTGTATGTCTGGTGCTGTGCATGAATACGTATGTCTGTGTCAGGTGCTGCACGTGTCTATGTGTGTGTGAGTAAGGCACTGCGTGTGTATGTGTGTGTCTGATGGTGTGCGTGTATATGTATGTGTCAGGTGCTGCGTGTATATGCATGTGTCAGGTGCTGCGTGTATATGCATGTGTCAGGTGCTGCATGTTTATTTTATTGTGTCTGATGGTACGTGTGTGTGTCAGGTGCCGCACGTGTATATGTGTGTGTGTCAGGTGTTGCGCGTGTATGTGTGGGTCAGGTGCTGCATGTTTATTTTATTGTGTCTGATGCTACATGTGTGTGTGTCAGGTGCCGCACGTGTATGTGTGTGTGTCAGGTGTTGCGCGTGTATGTGTGGGTCAGGTGCTGCATGTTTATTTTATTGTGTCTGATGCTACGTGTGTGTGTGTCAGGTGCCGCACGTGTATGTGTGTGTGTCAGGTGTTGCGCGTGTATGTGTGTGTCAGGTGCCGCGCGTGTATCAGGTGCCGTTCCCCTTCTTCCCATCCCAGCTCTCTCTGTAGAATACAGCTCTGCACCCAGAGAGAGGGAAAGACTAGGGGGCTGATCACTGCACTGCTCACTTTTTGGTCATGAGTTCGGCCTCCTGTTTCTTCCAGTGCTGTGTTCCTGCAGCCTAGCCCTCCCTGTTGTGCCAGAGAATCAGCCCTTCCTTCCCCTGACAGAGAGAGAGAGCCCGAGGCAGATACACTCTTCCCGTAGCTGGCCTACCCCCAGTACTTCAGCACTGGCCATGCGGCAGTCAACAAAGGAGACCAGCAAGGGGTTCTGGCAGCATCAGCTGTGGCCGCAGCTGGATCGGGGAGGCCTGCAGTGTCTGAGGTGGGCAACACTTCCTCCGCCGCTGTCACCTTCCCCTGCCGGAGAGAAAGCCAGAGACATACCCTTCCCGCAGCTGGGATACCCCTAGTACCTCTGCGCTGGACAGGCAGAAGTCTATGGAGGGGACCGGCAGGGGTTTCGGGCCGCAGCAGTAGCAGCGGCCGCAGTCAGATCAGGGAGGCCTGCAGGGTCAGAACAGGGCAGCACTTCCACCAACACTGTCACCTCTGTGCTGGGCATGTACACCAGTCCGTACGGACGGAGGTGTCCACAACAGGCAGCAGTATAATGAGTCAGACAAACTCATTACACGCTGCCCACTGCTGCGCCGCATGCCCTCGATGGAGGAAGCCTAGATGAGGTCCCCAGCGGCAGCGAGGGAGAAGGGTGATCACATCACCCTTCAACCCGGCACCTCACAATCAGCTGGGGATCTGCAGTAGCTTCATCTCTCTCTTCCTCTCCCTCTCTGACAGCACAGCAGCCCCTCTGGGTCCCATGTAGCTCTGCCCCCCTGCTCACAGTTCACTCGGCCTCTCCTGATTAAAAAGAAAATAAGAGCTTGACCTGCTGCTCAGATGCGAGGAGGGGACGGGCGGTAGGTCCTCTGTGAGTACACTACACAGTCAAAATTAACTCTGACTCCTCACAACAGTGTGGACTGCAGGCGACGTCAGATGCCAATTTGGGTGTGCTTGCCGCACTACCTGCCCATCAAGCCCAACGTGGCATTTTGTATTAGGAACCCTATAACAGCATTCCGACATCCCTCCCTATGACGCTGCCATCCATACACTGCCGCTCTCATACATCCGTACACCGCCACTCTCGTACATCCGCACACTGCCGCTCTCACACAACTGTACACTGTTGCTCTCATACATCCATACACTGCCGCTCTCATACATCCGTACAACCCCGCTCTCATACATCCGTACAACCCCGCTCTCATACATCCGTACAACCCCGCTCTCATACATCCGTACAACCCCGCACTCTTACAGCCGTACTCTTACAGCCGCAGACTGCCGCACTCTTACAGCAGCACACCGCCGCACGCATACAGCCGCACACCATCGCACTCATACAGCCGCACACCGACGCAGTTATACAGCCGTACATTGCCGCTCTCATACATCCGCACACTGCCGCTCTCATACATCCGCACACTGCCGCTCACATCTATACATACATAGCCTCCATACATCTACACATCCAATCCCCGCGCAAGGGAACACTGAAATCACTATCACTTTTCCCCGGGGTGTGACCACAGCCAGCCACTACTCCGGCCACCTTCTTGTGACACCAAAATGCATCTTACCTATCATCAGGGTGGTGCTGCTGCTGGGGGCAGGTTGCTGCCTCAGTCTCCTAGTTGGTGCTGCGATTGGAGGGGGTACTGCTTCCCTGTGCTGCCACTGTCTCCCGGATCATCGTGCCGCTGGCTGAATTGCAGCTTGACGCTACTGCTGCCGGGAGTAACAGCTTCCTGACTGTTGTTGCTGGTGGCTGCCTACTGCTCATTGCCGCCGGAACACTGACCGGCTCGGCAGTGATGCTGGCGGAGGAGTAGTGGCGGTGGGGTGGTGCCTGCTCCCTTCCCTCGAGCATGCCGCAGTGTAAAAAAATAAATAATAGAGAGCATACCAGGGTGAGAGTCTGTATGGATCACAGTGATTACACGGGGCACAGCATAAGGACACCTTGCTGTGAGGGGCTCTGCCCACACAGATTGCTGCACCCTCTCTGATGTCAGCCGCTGCCCTCTCGTTCTCTGGGCGGCCAGTTCCAGTGTGAGGTAGGAGAGGGAGAGAACACACAGGTGTTAGGCGCCGTGGTCCGCGATGTCCTCGCGGCCCGGCGCCTAGCAACTAGGGACGCCGAGCGTGCTAGCCGCCGGCTCCCTAGCAACGCTAGGACGCCGGGCGCGCTGAGCCGCCTGGACCCTAGCAACGGGGACACCACGGACGGACTGCGCTCCCCTTGCAGGGTCAATCAAGTGAACTACACACACACACTTGTCTTCTGGTCGTGCAGCAAGGCAGCTGCACGGCATTGTGCTAATCAGGCTCTGAACTTCTGATTGAAGGACTCCCTGCTAAATACCTTCTCAGTGCTTCACACAGACGCCGGTAATAGCTTCCTGCATGCTGCTTTGGTTTGCTGACGTCTGTTCCAGTTCTGCTGTGTCCGGTCATTCCTGTCCTCAGAGTTCCTGAATCTTAGTGTTGTCATCTCTTCCCAAGGAGTCTTCCAGTCCTCATTTACCCGCAACAGTCGCTAGAGGTTCTCGTGTGGTTTTCGTGAGTGGCGGCTCTGCCGCGTGCTGCGGCCTAGGCCGCTTTATTTTGTATTCTGTGTTGGTGCATTTGCGGAGGTTTACGCTCCCACACTCCTCTCCGGAACTCGCCGGTGCCGGGTAGAAGAGTGGACAAGTGGGTATTTTGGTTGTCCTTTTCCCTGGCGGTTTTCCGCACATACTCTAGTTTAAAGTTAGTTTTGAGCCCCTGGCTTTGTTGTTTAGTAGAGGGCCCCTTGTTATCACCCTGTCTCGGATTTCTCTTTGTCTCCCATTAAGACCTGAGGGGGCATCGGAGTTGGGCAGACGTAATCCGCCCTTCAAACGCGGCTGCCATGGGCCCAAGCAACCATAGTCTCGCAAGAGATTTCTGACAGCACGGGCGAGACAACGGAGATAGGGCGCCAGGGGCTATTCCCGTTCCCACTCCCTTTCCAAGCATTACGTTCCAGTACTCAGGTCCTTGCTATAAGATATCCCCAGACCAGAGTATTGGAATCATAACAACAGGAGAGCAGCCCTGATATATAACAGAGGTGGAAGTTCTATAGGCAACAGAGACGGAGACCAGCCAGCCAGTCTCCCAGTGCCCTGATCACTACACGCCGCCAGCACAGCATTACAGGAGGGTCCTATAGTGCTGCCCTGAGCTAACAGGTGTGTGTACCAGTGTGCTGCGCCCTGGTGTCTCTGAGAGGGGTGAGGTCACCGTGCCGCTTTAGTATATGGCTTTTCCTTAGTACTGTAAGTTACAGCCCTGCACTAGTAGTGGCAACTCTGCCCTATGTGAACCTGTGAGGTTATTTTCCTATTTACAGAATAACCGGGGAGAAGGCGGCCACATTGCGGCTCTCAAGAGAAGGCACTCTAGTACACCCCCTGCTGGCGGCCACTGCGCAGGCGCAACAAATTGAAATGCCCGATCTCTATAATGGGGCATATTTCTCTTAATTAAAAAAAACCTGTAACTTTCTGAAAAACCACAACCCCAAAAGGCACTTCACAGGGACATGCTCTATCTAATAAAACAAACCCCAAGTCATATATATATATATATATATATATATATATATATATATATATATATATATATATAATAAGATTTTACTCACCGGTAAATCTATTTCTCGTAGTCCGTAGTGGATGCTGGGACTCCGTAAGGACCATGGGGAATAGCGGCTCCGCAGGAGACTTGGCACAACTAAAGAGAGCTTTAGGACTACCTGGTGTGCACTGGCTCCTCCCCCTATGACCCTCCTCCAGACCTCAGTTAGGATACTGTGCCCGGAAGAGCTGACAAAAAGGAAGGATTTTGAATCCCGGGTAAGACTCATACCAGCCACACCAATCACACCGTACAACTCGTGATATTATACCCAGTTAACAGTATGACAACAACGGAGCCTCTGCACAGATGGCTCTCAACAATAACCCTTTTGTTAACAATAACTATGTACAAGTACTTGGGATGGGCGCCCAGCATCCACTACGGACTACGAGAAATAGATTTACCGGTGAGTAAAATCTTATTTTCTCTGACGTCCTAAGTGGATGCTGGGACTCCGTAAGGACCATGGGGATTATATCAAAGCTCCCAAACGGGAGGGAGAGTGCGGATGACTCTGCAGCACCGAATGAGCGAACTCCAGGTCCTCCTCAGCCAGGGTGTCAAACTTGTAAAATCTTGCAAATGTGTTTGACCCCGACCAAGTAGCAGCTCGGCAAAGTTGTAAAGCAGAGACCCCTCGGGCAGCCGCCCAAGAAGAGCCCACCTTCCTCGTGGAATGGGCTTTTACTGATCTAGAATGCGGCAGTCCCGCCGCAGAATGTGCAAGCTGAATTGTGCTACATATCCAGCGAGCAATAGTCTGCTTTGAAGCAGGAGCACCCATCTTGTTTGGTGCGTAGAGGATAAACAGCGAGTCAGTTTTCCTGACTCCAGCCATTCTGGAAACATAAATTTTCAGGGCCCTGACTACATCCAGCAACTTGGAATCCTCCAAGTTCCGAGTAGCCGCAGGCACCACAATAGGTTGGTTCAAATGAAACGCTGAAACCACCTTAGGCAGAAATTGGGGATGAGTCCTCAATTCCGCCCTATCCATATGGAAAATCACATAAGGGCTTTTACATGACAAAGCCGCCAACTCTGACACACGCCTGGCCGAAGCCAGGGCCAATAGCATGACCACTTTCGACGTGAGATATTTTAACTCCACGGTTTTAAGTGGCTCAAACCAATGTGATTTAAGGAAATCCAACACCACGTTGAGATCCCAAGGTGCCACTGGAGGCACAAAAGGAGGCTGAATATGCAGCACTCCTTTAACAAAAGTCTGAACTTCCGGCAGGGAAGCCAGTTCTTTTTGGAAGAAAATCGACAGAGCCGAAATCTGGACCTTAATGGACCCCAATTTGAGGCCCATATTCACCCCTGACTGTAGGAAGTGCAGGAATCGACCCAGTTGAAATTCCTCCATTGGGGCCTTCCTGTCCTCACACCAAGCAACATATTTTCGCCATATGTGGTGATAATGTTTTGCGGTCACGTCCTTCCTGGCTTTGATCAGCGTAGGAATGACTTCCTCCGGAATGCCCTTTTCCTTCAGGATCCGGTGTTCAACAGCCATGCAACAAGGACTACCTCCTAGCAATTTACAACTCACGTCTCACAGAACAAGATTTAAATATTGACAAGGCACACTGAAATATAACGGTGATGCATGGTGCAGTATCGTGTCCTAGGATGTCATGTCGCAGCTTCTCCATAGGTAACGCCATCACATCTATTCTCTACGTCTGTGTCTGGGACACAGATTTATCCAACCTCACTCTGATATTATTGAAACTTTCACCCAGTCAGTTATTGGTGGTGCCAACAGGGCCACCATCATATGTCTGCATTCCTAATATAGTTTCCTCTTGGGAAAAACATTCAGCCACCGACATGTTGACACACATGTACCAAGTACCCACAGACACATCGGCTTATGGGGGATAGACCTACAGTAAATCTGTCAGAGGGACAGAGAGGATTTTTCAGCTCACAACCCAGCGCCAAAAGTACACAGTCTGGGAAATAATAAACTCTATAGTGATAGACTTGTAACGCTCTATAGATGTGCTGGTGAGGTGAGGAAGAAGCCCCGCCGCTGTAATGGCACGCTTCTGTCCCGCTCAGAAACAAATAATTAATTACGCTGGCGGGGTAAGGACAGTGCCCAGGCACTAATGTCCACTTTTGCCAGCCTTTTGTGAGGAATTTATGCTGCCCACGGTGCCCCCCCCCCACCCACATGCCCTGCACCCTGCAGTGCCTGTGTTTGTGTGGAAGCATGGCGCACAGCATTCCGCTCGCTGCGTGGTACCTCAGAATGCCGTCACTGGAGAAGAAGTCTTCTGTTCTTCTGCTACTCGCCTGTCTTCTGACTTCTGGCTCTGTAAGGGGGTGATGGCAGGCTACGGGAGTGGGCATCTAGGCGTACCCAGCGATCAGCACCCTCAGGAGCTAATGGTGTCCTGTCAGCCAGAAGCAGAGCCATTGAACTCACTAGAAGTTGGTCATACTTCTCTCCCCTAAGTTCCACGAAGCAGGGAGACTGTTGCCAGCAGCCTCCCTGAAAATAAGAAAAACTAACATAAGTCTTTTCAGAGAAACTCAGTAGAGCTCCCCTGTAGTGCATCCAGTCTCACTGGGCACAATTCTAAAACTGGAGTCTGGAGGAGGGGCATAGAGGGAGGAGACAGTTCACACCCTTTGAAAGTCTTAAAGTGCCCATGTCTCCTGCGGATCCCGTCTATACCCCATGGTTCTTAATGTGATCCCAGCATCCTCTAGGACGTATGAGAAAACAAATAACGCACACACGAGGAGGAGAGAACAAAGGAAGCTATAAGGAGGGGAGGGGAAGGGAGGGGGGGGGGGAGGTAAGGTAGTAAAGGGATATTGGATAAACTACAACCTTATACATATTCATTAATGTACCAGTAGTTAGAAGTAGAAGAGCTCTAACAGAAACCACAAAGCTTATCTAAAGCCACACCACACTGGATATGCCCAATCTCATTTGATCTTGAGCAAAGCAGTATTGGACTTTGTTACTACCAAGCAGTCTCCCATCCATGTATTATCAGATTCTTTAGGTGTTTTTAAACTATCAACACCCTTTTCTTGGTACTGTACATTTAATTTTTACACATTCTTTTATGTACCAGAAGTTAGAAGTAGAAGAGCTCTAACAGAAACCACGAGCTCATCTACAGCCACAGCACACTGGATTTGCCCAATCTCTCCTGATCATGGAAGCTGAGCAGTGTTGGTCCTGGTTTTAGTACTTGGATGGGAGACCACCAGGAAATACCAGGAGTTGTGTGTATTTTTACAATACCAACACCGTTCTCTTGATGCATTCCATTTTGAAACATTGGGGCAGATCTATTAAGCCTGGTGAACTGATAAAGTGCAAGGTGATAAAGTACCAGCCAGTCAGCTCCTAACTGTCATTTTTCAAACCCAGCCTGTGACATGGCAATTAGGAGCTGATTGGCTGGTACTTTATCACCATGCAAATTATCATTTCACCAGGTTTAATAAATCGTCCGCTTATTCATTTATGTACGAGTAGTTAGAAGTAGAAGAACTCTAACAGAAACCACTAAGCTCATCTACAGCCACACCACACTGTATATGCCCAATATCACCTGATCTTAGGCCTGGTTTGTTCTTGGATGTGAGACCACCTGGGAATACCAGGTGCTGTAGGTAGTTTTATACTACCAACACCGTTCTCTTGATGCATTCTATTTTGAAACTTATTCATTGATGTAGAAGTTAGAAACAGCAAAAATCATCTACAGCCGCATCACACTGGATATGTCCAATCCAGTGGCGTAACTAGAAATTTTTCTCCCCCAAGCCAAGAAATTCTTCGGCGCCCCCCCCCCCCCCCTTCATGCTCCATAATTGGGAGCAAGAAAGGGATAAATATGCGCGCGCCTAAGGCGCGCGCGTCAAAAAAGGGGCGTGGTTTTGTTGGAGTGGGCGTGGTTTCACATAAAGGGGCGTGGCATTGCAGGAAAAGACTACCTTATACCCCAGTTTTGCAACCTGCACGCCCATACGTTGGCCACCACAGGAAAGAAAAATTATCCTGATTCATGCCCCTTACATTATTTGTCATTTTTCCTCCTTATAGTAATGCCCAGTATACATTATGCCACATACTGCAATGGCCCTTAGACATTATGCCGCACACAATAATGCACGACACAATATGCACACACTGTAATGCCCCCGACACATTATGCCACACACCGTAATGTCTGTGACACATTATGCCACACACCGTAATGCCTGTGACACATTATGACAGGAATCGCAATGCCCGTTATACATTATGCTACACACTGCAATGCCCCTGATACATTATAGCACATACAATGTCTGTGACACATTATGACACACACCGCAATGTCCGTGATACATTATGCCACACACTGCAATGCCCGATACATTATAGCACATACAATGCCTGTGACACATTATGCCACACACTGCAATGACCTTGAGACATTATACCACAATGCCCGTGATATAGTATACCATACACCGTAATGCCTGTGACACATACCGCAATGCCCTGCCCGTTATACCCTATGCCACACATCGCAATGCCCGTTATGTATTATGCCACACTGCAATGACCCTGAGACATTATACCACATACCACAATGCCCGTGATATAGTATACCACACACCGTAATGCCTGACACATTATGACACACACCGCAATGTCCGTGATACATTATGCCACACACTGCAATGACCCTGAGACATTATACCACATATCACAATGCCCGCGATATAGTATACCATACACCGTAATGCCTGCGACACATTATGACACACACCGCAATGTCCGTGATACATTATGCCACACACCGTAATGCCCATTACACATTAAGTCCTACAGTAAGGCTTCTAATTACTTTTCAATTACCTGCTCGTTGTCAGGGGTTTCATGCACTGGGTGTCATGCTCGTTGCCAGGGGTTTCATGCTCTTGGTTCCATGCACGGTGCCAGGGGTTTTCATGCTCAGGGTGTCATGCTCGTTGCCAGGGGTTTCATGCACTGGGTGTCATGCTCGTTGCCAGGTGTTTCATGCACTGGGTGTCATGCTCGTTGCCAGATGTTTCATGCACTGGGTGTCATGCTCGTTGCTAGGAGGTAGTCCTTGTTGCTAGGGCTGTGCTCCCAGTGCCACATATGTCCCCAGTGCCAGATATTCCCCCACGGTGCCAGGTACTTACATGCCCCAGTGCCAAATATAGTCGTCCCCCCCATGTGCCAGGTACACATATGCCCCCAGTGCCAGATATTCCCCCTCAGTGCCATATATGCCCCCAGTGCCAGATATTCCCCCCAGTGCCATATATGCCCCCCGTGCCATATATGCCCCCAGTGCCAGATCCCCCCCCAGTGCCATATATGCCCCCAGTGCCAGATATTCCCCCCCAGTGCCTTATATGCCCCAGTGCCAGATATCCCCCCCAGTGCCAGATATGCCCCCAGTGCCAGATATTCCCCCCAGTGCCAGAAATGCCCCAGTGCCAGATATTCCTCCCTCCCCCCCCGTGCCATATATGCCCCCAGTGCCAGATATTTACCCCCCCCCCCGCCGTCGCTTTTTGGAGGGACACGGAGGGCACAGCTCGTCTCTCCTGTGTCCCTCCTGCTGCATCATCTCCGGCGGCCGCGGGTCTAATAGGGGGAAGTGCCGGTTCGTGAGCCAATTAGAGCTCACGGACGGCACTTCCCCCTATTAGACCCGCGGCCGCCGGAGATGATGCAGCAGGAGGGACACAGGGAGGCGTGCTGTGTGCCCTCCGTGTCCCTCCAAAAAGCGGCGGAGGGAAGGAGACTGCAGACTGACATGCGGACGCTCGTCCGCATGTCAGTCTGCTGTAAATCAGTGGCGCCCCCGCAGCCCCTCGCCCCCAAGCCACCGCGAGGACTGCGGGGGCAGTAGTTACGCCACTGGTCCAATCTCATCTGATGATGGAAGCTAAGCAGTGTTGTGCCTGGTTTGTTTTTGGATTTCAAGTCCTGCCTTCTGGTTTGGCCACGGCACCTCGGATATTCACCAAGGTCATGGCCGTGATGACGACCCTTCACCATCAGAGAATCGGGATCCTGCCAAATCTGGACGACTTGCTGATCCTGGTGAACTCCCAAGAGGTTCTCCACAGTTATCTGGAACTGGCGGTCCAATTCCTAAAAGTCCACGGGTGGCTCATCAACTGAAAAAAGTCCTCGCTGGTCCCTGCTCGGAACATTGTGCACCTAGGGGCACTGCTGGACACACACAGCCAACAATTGTTTCTGTCTCCAGAGAAAGTCCTGAAAATTCAGGACAGTATCGTCCTCTCTCGCCCAAGAGTGTTGATACACACAGCGATGCAAGTACTAGACCTCATGGTGTCGGCTTTCGATATGGTAGAGTACGCTCAATTTCATTACCGCCCTCTGCAGAGGTTAATCCTCTCCAAGTGGGACGGCCTGCCTCATCGGATGATGTCTCAAATGATCTCCTTGACTCCGGAGGTTCGTCTGACACTGAGCTGGTGGCTACAGGACCAACAGTTGAGCAGGGGCCATCCCTTCTGGATCTCCAACTGTGTCCTCCTGACAATGGATGCCAGTCTTTTGGGCTGGGCCATGGTGTTGGAGCAACACTTTCTCCAGGGTCGGTGGACCAGGGAGGAATCTCTCCTCCTGATATACATTCTGGAATTGCAGGCAGTGTTCAATTAATTGACACTGGCCCTGCCTCTAGTACAGAACAGGCCTGTTCAAGTACAATCTGACAACGCCACCACGGTAGTGTACACAAATCATCAAGGCGGCACTCGAAACTGCATGGCAAAGCTGGAAGTATCAAAAATCCTCCGTTGGGTAGAAAGTCATCTGACAGCAATATCGGCAGTGTTCATTCCCGGAGTCCTCAACTAGGAAGCGGATTTCCTCAGTCGTCAGGACGTTCACGCTGGAGAGTGGAGAGGCCGCAGCAGAAATGTCTGCACTGGTGTCAGTAGGTGACTGAGGCAGGGATGACTGGGAGATAGTGGGTGACTGAAGCATGTATGAGTGGGAGATAGTGGGTGACTGAGGCCGGGGTGACTGGGAGATAGTGGGTGACAGGGAGATAGTGGGTTACTGAGGGAGGGGTGATAGGAAGGGGTTGGGTAAGTATGGGAAGAAAGTGGGTGACAGGTATAATAAATGACTAAGGCAGGGGTGATAGGGAGATAGTGGATGACTGTGGCAGGGGTGACAGGGACAGTAAGAGACTGAGGCAGGGGTGACAGGGATAGTGGCTGACTGAGGCAGGGGTGACTGGGAGATAGTGGGTGACTGAGGCAGGGTTGACAGGGATAGTGGGTGACTGAAGCAGGGGTGATAGGGTGACAGTGGGTGACTAAAGCAGGGGTGACTGGTATAGTGGGTGACTGAGGCAGGGATCGCAGATATAGTGGTTGACTGAGGCAGCGGTGACTGGGAGATAGTGGGTAACTGAGGCAGGGGTGACAGGGAAAGTGTGTGACTCAGGCAGGGGTGATAGGGAGATAGTGGGCTGCATATCTCTGCCTCACTGCAGCAGCACATTCCTGCTTCAATGACAGCAGCACATCCCTACCTCACTTATAGCAGCACATCCCTGCCTCGCTGACAGCAGCACATCCCTGCCTCGCTGACAGCAGCACATCCCTGCCTCGCTGACAGCAGCACATCCCTGCTTCACTGACAGCAGCACATCCCTGCTTCGCTGACAGCAGCACATCCCTGCTTCGCTGACAGCAGCACATCCCTGCCTCGCTGACAGCAGCACATCCCTGTCTCGCTGACAGCAGCACAGCACTGCTTCGCTGACAGCAGCACATCACTGCTTCACTACCAGCAGCACATCCCTGCCTCACTGGCAGCAGCACATCCCTGCCTTACTGACAGCTGTATATAGGGCCTAATTCAGACCTGATCCCTGCTGTGCATATTCACACAACAGGAGATCAGGTCTGAAGTGCGTGTGTGCTGGTGCCGCAGTGCACCGGCACATGCCAGAGATGCGATCAGCATCTCTGCCCAGTGAGCGCCTCTGCCTGATTGACAGGCAGAGGCGGTCACTGGGCAGGAGGAGTCGGGCCAGCGGCGTTGTGCCGCCATTTTGGGGGCACAGTCAGGACAACGCAGACATGACCGGACCGTATGGGGGCGGGCCGTGACGGCTGCGTGACCCGGACAGCAACGGGCCTTATTTACTAAAATCTCAGATAAATTTTATGGCATTTATGTGCAGTCTAGTTTGCACAGTTGATAGAGTGTTGATCTTGCACTATCAATGTAAGCCTCACATAGGTTTGATACACATGTAAGTTTGTTTTTATTTTACTACATTGTGGTTTGTGGCTCTATACCATGTAATGCATGTCTTTTAACAGTAGTCAAGTCTTCCAATGTGCTTGTTAGTGAAACCCAATAGATAGCTTTATTTTATTTTGTTTCTTCAAATATTGAATGCATATGTCTTATAACTTTTTTTTTTTTTCAATATACAGGTTGAGTATCTGTATATACATTTTTATTATAAGATTTTCAATGACACAAGTACATCCAAGTTGCAGATTATGGATTGTGAAGGACAAATCAACCATATAAACAATTTAAGCAATTTAAATTGCATGCAGGTAGTAGAATATCAAACTCCTTGGATGAGAGTTGGTCGTAATAAACTAGGATAGAAAAGAATAAAGTAGAAAATAAGATTTTAAACCTACCGGTAAATCTTTTTCTCGTAGTCCGTAGAGGATGCTGGGGACTCCGTAAGGACCATGGGGATAGACGGGCTCCACAGGAGACATGGGCACTTTAAGAAAGACTTTAGTTCTGGGTGTGCACTGGCTCCTCCCTCTATGCCACAGTTAGAGAAACTGTGCCCAGAGGAGACGGACAGTATGAGGAAAGGATTTTGTTAATCCAGGGCAAGATTCATACCAGCCACACCAATCACACCGTATAACTTGTGATAAACTACCCAGTTATCAGTATGAAAAAACAACATAGCATCAGTGCAGGACCGATGCAACTATAACATAACCCTTATTGAAGCAATAACTATATACAAGTATTGCAGAAGTAGTCCGCACTTGGGACGGGCGCCCAGCATCATCTACGGACTACGAGAAAAAGATTTACCAGTAGGTTTAAAATCTTATTTTCTCTAACGTCCTAGAGGATGCTGGGGACTCCGTAAGGACCATGGGGATTATACCAATGCTCCAAAACGGGCGGGAGAGTGCGGATGACTCTGCAGCACCGATTGAGCAAACATGAGTTCCTCCTCAGCCAGGGTATCAAACTTATAGTATTTTGCAAAGGTGTGTGAACCCGACCAAGTAGCAGCTTGACACAGCTGTAGTGCCAAGACCCCTCGGGCAGCCGCCCAAGAAGAGCCCACTTTCCTCGTGGAATGGGCCTTGACCGATTTCAGTAACTGCAATCCAGCCATAGAATGCGCTTGCTGAATCGTGTTACAAATCCGGCGAGCAATAGCCTGCTTTGAAGCAGGGGCACCAATCTTGTTGGTTGCATACAGGACAAACAGCGCTTCAGTTTTCCTGACTCTAGCAGTCCTGGCCACGTAAATTTTCAAAGCCCTAACCACATCAAGTAACTCGGAATCCTCCAAGTCACGCGTAGCCACAGGCACCACAATAGGTTGGTTCATATGAAAAGATGAGACCACTTTTGGTAGGAATTGAGGACGGGTCTGCAATTCCGCTCTATCCACATGGAATACCAAATATGGGCTTTTATGTGACAAAGCCGCTAATTCCGACACTCGCCTAGCCGAAGCCAAGGCTAATAACATGACCACCTTCCATGTGAGATATTTTAACTCCACTGTTTTAAGTGGTTCAAACCAGTGTAATTTTAGAAAACTTAACACCACGTTAAGGTCCCAAGGTGCCACCGGAGGCACAAAAGGAGGCTGAATATGCAGCACTCCTTTTACAAAAGTCTGAACTTCTGGAAGAGAAGCCAATTCTTTTTGAAAGAAAATGGATAAGGCTGAAATCTGGACCTTAATAGAGCCTAATTTTAGGCCCAAATTCACTCCAGTTTGTAGGAAGTGAAGGAAACGGCCCAGATGGAATTCTTCCGTAGGAGCATTCCTGGCCTCACACCAAGAAACATAATTTCGCCATATACGGTGTAATGTTTTAACGTTACATCCTTCCTAGCCTTTATCAGCGTAGGGATGACCTCAACCGGAATGCTAGGATCCGGCATTCAACCGCCATGCCGTCAAATGCAGCCGCGGTAAGTCTTGGAACAGACAGGGCCCCTGATGCAACAGGTCCTGTCTTAGAGGGAGAGGCCACAGATCTTCTGTGAGCATTTCCTGCAGATCCGGATACCAGGTCCTCCGTGGCCAATCTGGAACAATGAGGATTGTTCTCACTCCTCTTTGTCTTATTATCCTCAACACCTTGGGTATGAGAGGAAGAGGAGGAAATACATAGACCGACCGGAACACCCACGGTGTCACTAGGGCGTCTACAGCTACTGCCTGAGGGTCTCTTGACCTTGCGCAATACCTCTGTAGCTTTTTGTTGAGCCAGGACGGCATCATGTCTATCTGTGGCAGTTCCCACCGACTTGTAATCTGTGCAAAGACTTCCTGATGAAGTCCCCACTCTCCCGGATGTAGGTCGTGTCTGCTGAGGATGTCTGCTTCCCAGTTGTCCACTCCCGGAATGAACACTGCTGACAGTGCGCTTGCGTGATTCTCCACCCAGCGAAGAATTCTGGTGGCTTGTGCCATCGCCACTCTGCTTCTTGTGCCGCCTTGGCGGTTTACATGAGCCACTGCGGTGACGTTGTCTGACTGGATCAGAACCGGTTGGTCGCAAAGTAAGGTCTCCGCTTGACGTAGGGCATTGTATATGGCCCTTAGTTCCAGGATGTTGATGTGAAGACAAGTCTCTTGACTTGACCAAAGACCTTGGAAATTTCTTCCCTGTGTGACTGCTCCCCAACCTTGGAGGCTTGCGTCTGTGGTCACCAGGATCCAGCCCTGAATGCTGAATCTGCGTCCCTCGAGAAGGTGAGCACTCTGCAGCCACCACAAGAGTGATACCCTGACCCTGGGGGACAGGGTGATCAACCAATGCATCTGTAAATGTGACCCGGACCACTTGTCCAGTAGGTCCCATTGGAAAGTCCTCGCATGGAACCTGCCGAATGGAATGGCCTCGTATGATGCCACCATCTTTCCCAGGACTCGAGTGCAGTGATGCACTGACACAAGTTTTGGTTTCAATAGGTTCCTGACAAGAGTCATGAGTTCCTGGGCCTTTTCTATCAGGAGATAAACCCTCTTCTGGTCTGTGTCCAGAATCATGCCCAAGAAAGACAGACGAGTAGTAGGAATCAACTGCGACTTCGGGATATTGAGAATCCAGCCGTGTTGCTGTAACACTTTCAGTGAAAGTGATACGCTGTTCAGCAACTGCTCTCTTGATCTCGCTTTTATGAGATCGCCCAAGTACGGGATAATTGTGACACCTTGCTTGCACAGGAGCACCATCATTTCCGCCATTACCTTGGTGAAAATTCTCAGGGCCATGGAGAGACCAAACAGCAACGTCTGAAATTGGCAATGACAGTCCTGTACCGCAAATCTGAGTTACGCCTGATGAGGTGGATAAATGGGGACATGAAGGTATGCATCCTGTACACAAATGCGGACAACAGGTGTCAAGCCATGTGTTGCCTTTGTCAAGCTGTAATAAGTAGGGATAAGGACGTTAACCACCTCGGAACATCCTCCCTTATACGTCACCTGCAGCGCATTCATCATAAGTCAGTGACAAGTTCAAAAACTTTGGATGACAGCGGAAGCAGTCCACTAACCACTAAATCCCTTCCTCTTGTAACCAAGCTCCTGCAAACCACACCACCAACTCCCTCAGTGTCAATTTCCTCCTTAGACAGGAGAGCCAATAGTCCTGCAGGCCATGTCACTGGCAAGTCTGACGAGTCCTCTCCTGCCTGGGATTCCTCCGATGCATCCTTGAGTGTAACGCCTACTGCTGCTGGCGCTGCTGTTGTTGCTGCTGGGAGTCGATCGTCATCCCAGAGGGGAAGTCGGAAGACCACTTGTACTTCTTCCAGTAAGCAATTGACTGTCCAACAGTCCTTTGCGAGGAAGATGAAATATCACAGCAGTCATCCTGCTGCAAAGTGGATAACTCAGGTCTGGGTGGTGAGAAACGTGGTTCCGGTATCCATCGTTAATTTAGAGGCAACTAGAGACTTGATTGAGGTACTGTGTCCCCGGTACCAAATACCCTCTAGGTTCCATTTCTCTAGGCAGGCGATACCGAAAATGTACACAGACCTCAGAAAAAGAGTCACCAGTGTCCTAAAAAATGCAGTTGTACCCAATGTCCACTTGTCTGTGGTTAAGTGGAGCAGGGCAGACTCAGGACAATATGACTGTGACAGCCCACTGGGTAGATGTATTGCCTCCCGCAGCAAGAACAGCAGCGGCGGCACCAGTAGCAGCATCTCACAATTGCCAACTCGTTCCTAGGCAGGCTACGCTTTGTATCACCGCTTTCCATAAGAGGCACACAGCTGACAACCACTTACGGAAACTGAGGAACATCATCGCAGAATGGCTTACCCCAATTGAACTCTCCTGGGGATTTGTGACATCGGACAACGCCACCAATATTGTGCGTGCATTACATCTGGGCAAATTCCAGCACGTCCCATGTTTTGCACATACATTGAACTTGGTGGTGCAGAATTATTTAAAAAACGACAGGGGCGTGCAAGAGATGCTGTCGGTGGCCCGAAGAATTGCGGGCCACTTTATGCCTTCAGCCACCGCATGCCGAAGACTGGAGCACCACCAAACATTCCTGAACCTGCCCTGCCATCATCTGAAGCAAGAGGTGGTAACGAGGTGGAATTCAACCCTCTATATGCTTCAGAGGATGGAGGAGCAGCAAAAGGCCATTCAAGCCTATACATCTGCCCACGATATAGGCAAAGGAGGGGGAATGCACCTGACTCAAGCGCAGTGGAGAATGATTTCAACGTTGTGCAAGGTTCTGCAACCCTTTGAACTTTCCACACGTGAAGTCAGTTCAGACACTGCCAGCCTGAGTCAGGTCATTCCCCTCATCAGGCTTTTGCAGAAGAAGCTGGAGACATTGAAGGAGGAGCTAAAACAGAGCGATTCAACTAGGCATGTGGGACTTGTGGATGGAGCCCTTAATTTGCTTAACCAGGATTCAATCTGTTGAAATCAGAGCACTACATTTTGGCCGCCGTGCTCGATCCTAGATTTAAAACCTACATTGTATCTCTCTTTCCGGCAGACACAAGTCTGCAGAGGTTCAAAGACCTGCTGGTGAGAAAATTGTCAAGTCAAGCGGAACGTGACCCGTCAACAGCTCCTCCTTCACATTCTCCCGCAACTGGGGGTGCGAGGAAAAGGCTAAGAATTCCGAGCCCACCCGTTGGCGGTGATGCAGGACAGTCTGGAGTGAGTGCTGACATCTGGTCCAGACTGAAGGACCTGGCAACGATTACTGACATGTCGTCTACTGTCACTGCATATGATTCTGTCACCTTTGAAAGAATGGTGGAGAAAAAGAGGCAATTTGGAGGCCCTTGCACAAACTGGCTTTATTCTACCTAAGTTGCCCTCCCTCCAGTGTGTACTCCGAAAGAGTGTTTAGTGCGGCCGCTCACCTTGTCAGCAATCGGCGTACAAGGTTACTTACAGAAAATGTGGAGAAGATGATGATCATCAAAATTAATTATAATCAATTCCTCCGTGGAGACATTCACCAGCAATTGCCTCCAGAAAGTACACAGGGATCTGAGATGGTGGATTCCAGTGGGGACGAATTAATAATCTGTGAGGAGGGGGATGTACACAGTGAAAGGGGTGAGGAATCGGAGGATGATGAGGTGGACATCTTGCCTCTGTAGAGCCAGTTTGTGCAAGGAGAGATTGATTGATTCTTTTTTGGTGGGGGCCCAAACCAACCAGTCATTTCAGTTAGTCGTGTGGCAGACCCTGTCGCTGAAATGATGGGTTCGTCAATGTTTTTCTTTTCAATCTAAACCCCTGCAGTTTTCTGTAAGCATCTGCTTCGCAATGATGATCAACAAGTCACAAGGGAAAACACTCAGGGCTGGAGGCGTAGATCTTAGGACCAGCTGCTACAAGCATGGCAGAGGTGTCACTATCACTGGTGACACCCAGAGAGGCGGCGAGGG
This sequence comes from Pseudophryne corroboree, assembly GCF_028390025.1. Taxonomy (NCBI): domain Eukaryota; kingdom Metazoa; phylum Chordata; class Amphibia; order Anura; family Myobatrachidae; genus Pseudophryne; species Pseudophryne corroboree. The sequence continues at coordinate 113,223 of NW_026970084.1, read as the reverse complement.
AGATTGTAATGCAGTGCGCGCAGATAAGCAGCGCAATGGTAAAAAGGAGGCATGGTCTCATAGGTAGGGGCGTGACCTGAATCACCATTTTGTTGCTGCGGGTATCCCGGGGGTTGGGGGCTGTACCCGGGGACTAGTGTGTGGGTGGTGCTGGCTCCTGCACAGTGACAGAAACTGGGTGTTGCACGTAATGTCACAGTAAAACACCCATATTCTGTCACTGAAGAAGAGCCGGCACTTTGGTGTCACCCCACTTGGCGGGTGACACTCGGGTGTGTGCCGCAACCCCGTTGTGATGCCACTGACCGATGGGAAGCTTTACGTGGCTTACCCATGTGTTAGTAGCCCCAAGCATCTTTTGTGTTAGTCCCTGAAGAAAAACTTCAAATATTGTTTACAATTTTGTAATCAATGGCCTAATTCAGTAAGGATTGCAAATTCTGCTAAGTAACAGAATTTGCAATCCTTTGGTTCGCATGCTGGGGCCACCCATCACAGGGCATGGCCACCCAGCATGCCGCCTCCCTTCTTGACCACGCTGAAATTGCAGTCTCAGTGCAGTTCAGCGTGATCATAAAAAATGGGTTAGCCTCCTGTTGGTGCAGACTGTACGTGTGCGCAGGAAGCCGCCACCATTTTTGTGATCGCAACGGCTGCATGTGATGTCATGCAGCCGCTCTGACCACGCCTCCTGTTTCTCCGTTGAAGCCCTGCCCCCGCACCGCTCCATCTCCGACTTTGAAATGGAGTGTTGCTGACCCCCCCCCCCCCCCGCACCGATTGACAGTCACAGAAAATGCAGGCGCATGCGTATGCTCTTAGCAATTTTTGCAGTTGGATTGCTTATTGTGATTGCAATCCAACCTGAATCAGGCTCTATTACCTATCACAATGCACTGCAGGTAGTACAAAATGGGGTTAATATAGGAGAAAACCCCCCAGAGCTGTGCTCCTTAACTGTCCCTGGTGGCTAGTGGAGCGGCTGCCCAGTAATCAGTGTCCACGCCAGTGCGCACACGGCCCGCCCCCTACAGCCATGCTGGATCACGGTATAGTGTGGGCACAGAAGCCCCTTACCTCCCTTTCATCAGCGGCCTCGTGATCCCGGAGGGCGGTGTGTGTGTGACTGACCTTAGGAAGAAACCGGAGCCTCCGCTGCAGTGACCCAGCAACCAGGGCACGGGAGTATACTGCGCCGCTGGGAGTGATGGAGCTGCAGTAAAGATGTCTATTAGACCTAGCCTGCTGCAGCCCTTGTACATTCTTATAAAAAAAGTTCTTCTTTTCTTGCCAAAATTAATAGCTAAGTATAGGCTGCCTGAGGCAGCCCCCTGTTAAGTGTCCTGCTACTGAAGGCACCAACTACAAACTGAGCTCCCTGTTCATGGAAGCGAGGTTATAGAGCAGGGGGCGCTGAGCATCTTGGGAACAGTCAAAAGCTTTGAGCCTGTTGGTGCCTCAGATCAAGATCCTACTCTACACCACAATGTGAATCCTTGTGGAGTCCAGTGTACCCCACAGAAGAAATGAATGTGTCACACCCATTGGCAGCAACATTAGAATAGCTGCTGATGGGCACAATTGAGAAAGGAAGGGGGGAAAACATTTGAATCCAGCACATATATGTAATTTGAATATGTAATTTGTACCTTCCTACTTTAAAATGTAATGGATGAACCTCACCCTGTGAGAACTATCTTCATGATCAAGAGATCTCATATGCAAGATAAGTATGTGTTGGCAGAGGCGCTCACTGGGCAGAGATGCTGATCGCATCTCTGGCATGTGCCGGTGCACTGCGGCACCAGCACACACACACACACACACTTCAGACCTGATCTCCTGTTGTGTGAATATGCACAGCAGAGATCAGGTCTGAATACAGCTGTCAGTAAGGCAGGGATCTGCTGCTGCCAGTGAGGCAGGGATGTGCTGCTGTCAGTGAAGCAGTGATCTGCTGCTGCCAGTGAGGCAGGGATCTGCTGCTGCCAGTGAGGCAGGGATGTGCTGCTATAAGTGAGGCAGGTATGTGCTGCTGTCAATGAGGCAGGGATGTGCTGCTGTCAGTGAAGCAGGGATGTGCTGCTGTCAGCGAGGCAGTGATCTGCTGCCCACTATCTCCCTATCACCCCTGCCTGAGTCACACACTTTCCCTGTCACCCCTGCCCCAGTTACCCACTATCTCCCAGTCACCGCTGCCTCAGTTAACCACTATACCTGCGACCCCTGCCTCAGTCACCCACTATACCAGTCACCCCTGCTTTAGTCACCCACTATCTCTGTCACCCCTGCCTCAGTCAACCACTATCTCCATATCACCCCTACCTCAGTCACCCACTATCCCTGTCACCTCTGCCTCAGTCACCCACTGTCACCCTATCACCCCTGCCTCAGTCACCCACTATCCCTGTCACCCCTGCCTCAGTCTCCTACTGTCCCTGTCACCCCTGCCACAGTCATCCACTATATCCCTATCACCCCTGCCTTAGTCACTGACTATCTCCCAGTCACCCCGGCCTCAGTCACCCACTATCTCCCAGTCATACATGCTTCAGTCACCCACTATCTCCCAGTCATCCCTGCCTCAGTCACCTACTGACACCAGTGCAGACATTTCTGCTGCGGCCTCTCCACTCTCCAGCGTTAACGTACTGACGACTGAGGAAATCCGCTTCCCAGTTGAGGACTCCGGGAATGAACACTGACGATATTGCTGGCAGATGACGTTCTACCCAACTGAGGATTTTTGATACTTCCAGCTTTGCCATGCAATTTCGAGTGCTGCCTTGATGATTTGTGTACACTACCGTGGTGTCGTTGTCCGATTGTACTTGAACAGGCCTGTTCTGTACTAGAGGCAGGGCCAGTGTCAATGAATTGAACACTGCCCGCAATTCCAGAATGTTTATCGGGAGGAGAGATTCCTCCCTGGTCCACCGATGGTGAAGGGTCGTCATCACGGCCATGACCTTGGTGAATTTCCGAGGTGCCGTGGCCAAACCAGAAGGCAGGACCTGAGATCCAAAAACTAACCAGGCACAACACTGCTTAGCTTCCAACATCAGATGAGATTGGACATATCCAGTGTGATGCGGCTGTAGATGATTTTTGCTGTTTCTAACTTCTACTTCTAACTACTGGTACATCAATGAATAAGTTTCAAAATATAATGCATCAAGAGAACGGTGTTGGTAGTATAAAACTACCTACAGCACCTGGTATTCCCAGGTGGTCTCACATCCAAGAACAAACCAGGCCTAAAATCAGGTGATATTGGGCATATACAGTGTGGTGTGGCTGTAGATGAGCTTAGTGGTTTCTGTTAGAGTTCTTCTACTTCTAACTACTCGTACATAAATGAGTAAGCAGCCGATTTATTAAACCTGGTGAAATGATAATTTGCATGGTGATAAAGTACCAGCCAATCAGCTCCTAATTGCCATGTCACAGGCTGGGTTTGAAAAATGACAGTTAGGAGCTGACTGGCTGGTACTTTATCACCTTGCACTTTATCAGTTCACCAGGCTTAATAGATCTGCCCCAATGTTTCAAAATGGAATGCATCAAGAGAACGGTGTTAGTATTGTAAAAAAACACACAGCTCCTGGTATTTCCTTGTGGTCTCCCATCCAAGTACTAAAACCAGGACCAACACTGCTCAGCTTCCATGATCAGGAGAGATTGGGCAAATCCAGTGTGCTGTGGCTGTAGATGAGCTGGTGGTTTCTGTTACAGCTCTTCTACTTCTAACTTCTGGTACATAAAAGAATACATGTAAAAATTAAATGTACCAAGAAAAGGGTGTTGGTAGTTTAAAAACACCTAAAGAATCTGATACTACCAAGCAGTCTCCCATCCATGTATTAACAAAGTCCAATACTGCTTTGCTTCAAAAATCAAATGAGATTGGGCATATCCAGTGTGGTGTGGCTTTAGATAAGCTTTGTGGTTTCTGTTAGAGCTCTTCTACTTCTAACTACTGGTGCATTAATGAATATGTATAAGGTTGTAGTTTATCCAATATGCCTTTACTACCTTACCTTTCAACCCCCCCTCCCTCCCCTCTTCTCCTTATAGCTTCCTTAGTTCTCTCCTCCTCGTGTGTGCGTTATTTGTTTTCTCATACGTCCTAGAGGATGCTGGGGTCACATTAAGAACCATGGGGTATAGACGGGATCCGCAGGAGACATGGGCACTTTAAGACTTTCAAAGGGTGTGAACTGTCTCCTCCCTCTATGCCCCTCCTCCAGACTCCAGTTTTAGTATTGTGCGCAGTGATACTGGATGCACTACAGGGGAGCTCTACTGAGTTTCTCTGAAAAGACTTGTTAGTTTTTTTTATTTTCAGGGAGGCTGCTGGCAACAGTCTCCCTGCTTCGTGGGACTTAGGGGAGAGAAGTATGACCAACTTCTAGTGAGTTCAATGGCTCTGCTTCAGGCTGACAGGACACCATTAGCTCCTGAGGGTGCTGATCGCTGGGTACGCCTAGATGCACACTCCCGCAGCCTGCCGTCACCCCCTTACAGAGCCAGAAGACAGGTGAGTAGCAGAAGAACAGAAGACTTCTTCTTCAGTGACGGCATTCTGAGGTACCGAGCAGCGAGCGGAACGCTGCGCGCCATGCTCACACACAAACACAGGCACTGCAGGGTGCAGGGCACGGGGGGGGGGGGGCACCCTGGGCAGCATAAATTCCTCACAAAAGGCTGGAAAAAGTGGACATTAGTGCCTGGGCACTGTCCTTACCCCACTAGCGTAATTAATTATTTCTGAGCGGGACAGATACGCGCCATTACAGCGGCGGGGCTTCTTCCTCACCTCACCAGAACATCTTTAGAGCATTACAAGTCTATCACTATAGAGTTTATTATTTCCCAGACTGTGTACTTTTGGCGCTGGATTGTGAGCTGAAAAATCCTCTGTGTCCCTCTGACAGATTTACTGACGGTCTGTCCCCCATAAGCCGGTGTGTCTGTGGGTACTTGGTATATGTGTGTCAACATGTCGGTGGCTGAATGTTTTTCCCAAGAGGAAACTATATTAGGAATGCAGACATATGATGGTGACCCTGTTGGCACCACCAATAACTGACTGGGTAAATGTTTCAGTAATATCAGAGTAAGGTTGGATAAATCTGTGTCCCAGACACAGACGTAGAGAATAGATGTGATATTCATGGCTATGTTTCTTTTCCCTCAGGCCCCGCTGGGTCGCAAAAATGTTATTTTGCCCAGTTACTACACACTGATACTGACACGGATACTGATACTTATGTCGACCATAATGTTTCCTGATTAGATCCAATATTGGCAAGGAGCATTCAGTACATGATTGTGGATATTAAGGACATATTAAAATCACTGAAGACCCTGCTGTTCCTGACAAAGGGGTCTATATGTATGTATATATAGATATATAATGAAAGCTGATGTAACGTTCCTCCATCTCTGTTTGAGAAAGTCTGGGCCAGCTCGACAAGATGGTTTCAAATCCCCAAAAGGATTCTGGTTGTTTATTCATTTCCCGCCGCGGACAGAATAAAGTGGGAGTCGCCCCCTGTTCTGCACGGGGCCCTGTCACAAATCCAGCGAATCGTATGCAGGAAGCTACACTATTTCTAGTTATGTAACCACGGGTACATTACTTAGACCTGCCATTACATGTGCATGGGTGAGTAGTAGTATTCAAGAATTGGTCGAATACCTTGTCATCCGATATAGATACCCTGGAGAGATGGGATACTCCTTACGTTGTATCATATCAAGGACACTGCAGCATACTTACGTGAGACTGCAAGGGATATAGGACTCTTGAGTTCACGGGCCAATTTCATGGCAGTGTCGGATAGGAGGGCATTGTGGATTCACCAAGAGAATGCTGATGCTGACTCCAAGAAGAAAGGGAGTCTCTTCCCTATGAAGGTGAAGCCTTGTTTGGTGACTGCCTAGTTAATTTGATCTCGGCAGCTCCCGCAGGTAAGTCAACCTTCTTGCCCTATGTTCCCTCCCAACGGATGAAGACGCATCATTATCTGATGCAGTCATTTCGGCCCAATAGATATGCAAGAAGTTAAGATTCCCCTTTCTTTGCAGGTAGAGGAAGGAGAAGAGAGAAGAGGTCTGCATCCTCTTCAAGATCGCAGGAGCAGAGATCATCCTCTGCTTCTGCCAAATCCACTGCATGACGCTGGGGCTCTCTTGCAGGAGCCCGCACCAGTGGGGGCACGTCTAAAACTCTTCAGTCAGTTCTGGATTCATTCGGACATGGACTCGTGTGTTTTACAAATAGTGTCCCAAGGGTACAAACTGGGGTTTCAAGATGTTCCCCCTCACCGATTGTTCAAACATTAAGTTACTGTGCTATTCCTGGGTTATATAGCGCTGGGGTATGTGCTGGCATACTCTCTCTCTGTCTCTCCAAAGGGCCTTGTGGGGGACATGTCTTCAGTAAAAGTATTCCCTGTGTGTGTGGTGTGTCGGTACGCGTGTGTCGACATGTCTGAGGAAGAAGGCTATATTAGAGAGGAGCGGGAGCAAATGAACGTGGTGTCTCCGCCGACACCTGATTGGATGGATATGTGGAATGTTTTAAATGCTAGTGTAAACTCATTGCACAAAAGATTAGACAAGGCAGAAGCTTTGGGACAGTCAGGGTCTCAACCAATGCCTAATCCTATGTCGCAGGGACTGTCAGGGTCTCATAAGCGCCCACTATCCAGATTGTTGACACAGATACCGACACGGATTCTGACTCCAGTGTCGATTACGATGATGCAAAGTTACAGCCAAAATTGGCAAAATACATTTGATATATGATTATGGCAATAAAAGATGTTTTGCACATCACAGAGGAGCCCCCTGTCCCTGACAAGAGGGTACATATGTACAAGGGAAAGAAGCCTGAGGTAACCTTTCCCCCCTCACACGAGCTGAACGAGTTATGTGAAAAAGCTTGGGAATCTCCTGCAGATTTCCAAAAGGATTCCCCTTTCCCATCAACGGATAGGTTACGATGGGAATCCTCCCCTTGGGTGGACAAAGCATTAACACGCTTATCCAAGAAGGTAGCCCTCCCGTCCCAGGATACGGCTACCCTCAAAGAGTCTGCTGACCGCAAACAGGAGATTACCCTGAAGTCCATTTATACACATTCAGGTACCTTACTCAGACCGGCAATTGCGTCGGCCTGGGTGTGTAGTGCTGTAGCGGCATGGACGGATACCCTAGATAAGGCTACTATTTTATTGCCCCTGGGGCATATAAGAGATGCTGTCCTATATATGTGTGTATGCAAACTACAGGTGGTGCTGCAGGGCTCACACCCTTTTACTTGTCTTGTAGAGCAACTCTGGAGCTGTTACTGGGTCCAGCTGCTGCAAGAAATCAGCTTGAATGCTTCAGGGGCTTGGGCATGGCCAACATGAGCCCCACACTGATGGGGGTGTATAAAGCGATCTAGGGGTCATCCAAGCGCAACCCCACAAAGGCCGCCATGCCCTGCGTGACCATTTTCTCTTTTCATATGCAGACGAGGGTTGCAGCCAACTATGCCCATTGCTTGGATGACATCACTGTATGCAAATCCGTCTGCTGCAGACCTTTCCCCAGGCTGCCTGAGGCAGCCCCCTCTTAAGTGGCCTGCTACTGAAGGCACCAACTACAAACTGAGCTCCCTGTTCATGGAAGCGAGGTTATAGAGGAGGGGGCGCTGAGCATCTTGGGAACAGTCAAAAGCTTTGAGCCTGTTGGTGCCTCAGATCAAGATCCTACTCTACACCCCAATGTGAATCCTTGTGGAGTCCAGTGTACCCCACAGAAGAAATGAATGTGTCACACCCATTGGCAGCAACATTAGAATAGCTGCTGATGGGCACAATTGAGAAAGGAAGGGGGGAAAACATTTGAATCCAGCACATATATGTAATTTGAATATGTAATTTGTACCTTCCTACTTTAAAATGTAATGGATGAACCTCACCCTGTGAGAACTATCTTCATGATCAAGAGATCTCATACGCAAGAAAAGCATGTGCTGGGATAGGGCTGTGGAGGGCGGCTGCTCGGGCACACACCCGTCAAGTTAAGGAGATTCAACTGAGGAAGCACAAGGGAACTGCAGGGAGACCACATATTTTCAGATGAACATGAGAGGGCGGAAGGCTGCCTAATACTGAAGCACCCTCAAACATCAAACCATATGCAACAACTAGTACAAGCATTCCTGGGGAAAGGTCTGCAGCAGACGGATTTGCATACAGTGATGTCATCCAAGCAATGGGCATAGTTGGCTGCAACCCTCGTCTGCATATGAAAAGAGAAAATGGTCACGCAGGGCATGGCGGCCTTTGTGGGGTTGCGCTTGGATGACCCCTAGATCGCTTTATACACCCCCATCAGTGTGGGGCTCATGTTGGCCATGCCCAAGCCCCTGAAGCATTCAAGCTGATTTCTTGCAGCAGCTGGACCCAGTAACAGCTCCAGAGTTGCTCTACAAGACAAGTAAAAGGGTGTGAGCCCTGCAGCACCACCTGTAGTTTGCATACACACATATATAGGACAGCATCTCTTATATGCCCCAGGGGCAATAAAATAGTAGCCTTATCTAGGGTATCCGTCCATGCCGCTACAGCACTACACACCCAGGCCGACGCAATTGCCGGTCTGAGTAAGGTACCTGAATGTGTATAAATGGACTTCAGTGTAATCTCCTGTTTGCGGTCAGCAGACTCTTTGAGGGTAGCCGTATCCTGGGACGGGAGGGCTACCTTCTTGGATAAGCGTGTTAATGCTTTGTCCACCCAAGGGGAGGATTCCCATCGTAACCTATCCGTTGATGGGAAAGGGGAATCCTTTTGGAAATCTGCAGGAGATTCCCAAGCTTTTTCACATAACTCGTTCAGCTCGTGTGAGGGGGGAAAGGTTACCTCAGGCTTCTTTCCCTTGTACATATGTACCCTCTTGTCAGGGACAGGGGGCTCCTCTGTGATGTGCAAAACATCTTTTATTGCCATAATCATATATCAAATGTATTTTGCCAATTTTGGCTGTAACTTTGCATCATCGTAATCGACACTGGAGTCAGAATCCGTGTCGGTATCTGTGTCAACAATCTGGATAGTGGGCGCTTATGAGACCCTGACAGTCCCTGCGACATAGGATTAGGCATTGGTTGAGACCCTGACTGTCCCAAAGCTTCTGCCTTGTCTAATCTTTTGTGCAATGAGTTTACACTAGCATTTAAAACATTCCACATATCCATCCAATCAGGTGTCGGCGGAGACACCACGTTCATTTGCTCCCGCTCCTCTCTAATATAGCCTTCTTCCTCAGACATGTCGACACACGCGTACCGACACACCACACACACAGGGAATACTTTTACTGAAGACATTTCCCCCACAAGGCCCTTTGGAGAGACAGAGAGAGAGTATGCCAGCACATACCCCAGCGCTATATAACCCAGGAATAGCACAGTAACTTAATGTTTGAACAATCGGTGAGGGGGAACATCTTGAAACCCCAGTTTGTACCCTTGGGACACTATTTGTAAAACACACGAGTCCATGTCCGAATGAATCCAGAACTGACTGAAGAGTTTTAGACGTGCCCCCACTGGTGCGGGCTCCTGCAAGAGAGCCCCAGCGTCATGCAGTGGATTTGGCAGAAGCAGAGGATGATCTCTGCTCCTGCGATCTTGAAGAGGATGCAGACCTCTTCTCTCTTCTCCTTCCTCTACCTGCAAAGAAAGGGGAATCTTAACTTCTTGCATATCTATTGGGCCGAAATGACTGCATCAGATAATGATGCGTCTTCATCCGTTGGGAGGGAACATAGGGCAAGAAGGTTGACTTACCTGCGGGAGCTGCCGAGATCAAATTAACTAGGCAGTCACCAAACAAGGCTTCACCTTCATAGGGAAGAGACTCCCTTTCTTCTTGGAGTCAGCATCAGCATTCTCTTGGTGAATCCACAATGCCCTCCTATCCGACACTGCCATGAAATTGGCCCGTGAACTCAAGAGTCCTATATCCCTTGCAGTCTCACGTAAGTATGCTGCAGTGTCCTTGATATGATACAACGTAAGGAGTATCCCATCTCTCCAGGGTATCTATATCGGATGACAAGGTATTCGACCAATTCTTGAATACTACTACTCACCCATGCACATGTAATGGCAGGTCTAAGTAATGTACCCGTGGTTACATAACTAGAAATAGTGTAGCTTCCTGCATACGATTCGCTGGATTTGTGACAGGGCCCCGTGCAGAACAGGGGGCGACTCCCACTTTATTCTGTCCGCGGCGGGAAATGAATAAACAACCAGAATCCTTTTGGGGATTTGAAACCATCTTGTCGAGCTGGCCCAGACTTTCTCAAACAGAGATGGAGGAACGTTACATCAGCTTTCATTATATATCTATATATACATACATATAGACCCCTTTGTCAGGAACAGCAGGGTCTTCAGTGATTTTAATATGTCCTTAATATCCACAATCATGTACTGAATGCTCCTTGCCAATATTGGATCTAATCAGGAAACATTATGGTCGACATAAGTATCAGTATCCGTGTCAGTATCAGTGTGCAGTAACTGGGCAAAATAACATTTTTGCGACCCAGCGGGGCCTGAGGGAAAAGAAACATAGCCATGAATATCACATCTATTCTCTACGTCTGTGTCTGGGACACAGATTTATCCAACCTTACTCTGATATTACTGAAACATTTACCCAGTCAGTTATTGGTGGTGCCAACAGGGTCACCATCATATGTCTGCATTCCTAATATAGTTTCCTCTTGGGAAAAACATTCAGCCACCGACATGTTGACACACATATACCAAGTACCCACAGACACACCGGCTTATGGGGGACAGACCGTCAGTAAATCTGTCAGAGGGACACAGAGGATTTTTCAGCTCACAATCCAGCGCCAAAAGTACACAGTCTGGGAAATAATAAACTCTATAGTGATAGACTTGTAATGCTCTAAAGATGTTCTGGTGAGGTGAGGAAGAAGCCCCGCCGCTGTAATGGCGCGTATCTGTCCCGCTCAGAAATAATTAATTACGCTAGTGGGGTAAGGACAGTGCCCAGGCACTAATGTCCACTTTTTCCAGCCTTTTGTGAGGAATTTATGCTGCCCAGGGTGCCCCCCCCCCCCGTGCCCTGCACCCTGCAGTGCCTGTGTTTGTGTGTGAGCATGGCGCGCAGCGTTCCGCTCGCTGCTCGGTACCTCAGAATGCCGTCACTGAAGAAGAAGTCTTCTGTTCTTCTGCTACTCACCTGTCTTCTGGCTCTGTAAGGGGGTGACGGCAGGCTGCGGGAGTGTGCATCTAGGCGTACCCAGCGATCAGCACCCTCAGGAGCTAATGGTGTCCTGTCAGCCTGAAGCAGAGCCATTGAACTCACTAGAAGTTGGTCATACTTCTCTCCCCTAAGTCCCACGAAGCAGGGAGACTGTTGCCAGCAGCCTCCCTGAAAATAAAAAAAACTAACAAGTCTTTTCAGAGAAACTCAGTAGAGCTCCCCTGTAGTGCATCCAGTATCACTGCGCACAATACTAAAACTGGAGTCTGGAGGAGGGGCATAGAGGGAGGAGACAGTTCACACCCTTTGAAAGTCTTAAAGTGCCCATGTCTCCTGCGGATCCCGTCTATACCCCATGGTTCTTAATGTGACCCCAGCATCCTCTAGGACGTATGAGAAAACAAATAACGCACACACGAGGAGGAGAGAACTAAGGAAGCTATAAGGAGAAGAGGGGAGGGAGGGGGGGTTGAAAGGTAAGGTAGTAAAGGCATATTGGATAAACTACAACCTTATACATATTCATTAATGCACCAGTAGTTAGAAGTAGAAGAGCTCTAACAGAAACCACAAAGCTTATCTAAAGCCACACCACACTGGATATGCCCAATCTCATTTGATTTTTGAAGCAAAGCAGTATTGGACTTTGTTAATACATGGATGGGAGACTGCTTGGTAGTATCAGATTCTTTAGGTGTTTTTAAACTACCAACACCATTTTCTTGGTACATTTAATTTTTACATGTATTCTTTTATGTACCAGAAGTTAGAAGTAGAAGAGCTGTAACAGAAACCACCAGCTCATCTACAGCCACAGCACACTGGATTTGCCCAATCTCTCCTGATCATGGAAGCTGAGCAGTGTTGGTCCTGGTTTTAGTACTTGGATGGGAGACCACAAGGAAATACCAGGAGCTGTGTGTTTTTTTACAATACTAACACCGTTCTCTTGATGCATTCCATTTTGAAACATTGGGGCAGATCTATTAAGCCTGGTGAACTGATAAAGTGCAAGGTGATAAAGTACCAGCCAGTCAGCTCCTAACTGTCATTTTTCAAACCCAGCCTGTGACATGGCAATTAGGAGCTGATTGGCTGGTACTTTATCACCATGCAAATTATCATTTCACCAGGTTTAATAAATCGGCTGCTTACTCATTTATGTACGAGTAGTTAGAAGTAGAAGAACTCTAACAGAAACCACTAAGCTCATCTACAGCCACACCACACTGTATATGCCCAATATCACCTGATTTTAGGCCTGGTTTGTTCTTGGATGTGAGACCACCTGGGAATACCAGGTGCTGTAGGTAGTTTTATACTACCAACACCGTTCTCTTGATGCATTATATTTTGAAACTTATTCATTGATGTACCAGTAGTTAGAAGTAGAAGTTAGAAACAGCAAAAATCATCTACAGCCGCATCACACTGGATATGTCCAATCTCATCTGATGTTGGAAGCTAAGCAGTGTTGTGCCTGGTTAGTTTTTGGATCTCAGGTCCTGCCTTCTGGTTTGGCCACGGCACCTCGGAAATTCACCAAGGTCATGGCCGTGATGACGACCCTTCACCATCGGTGGACCAGGGAGGAATCTCTCCTCCCGATAAACATTCTGGAATTGCGGGCAGTGTTCAATTCATTGACACTGGCCCTGCCTCTAGTACAGAACAGGCCTGTTCAAGTACAATCGGACAACGACACCACGGTAGTGTACACAAATCATCAAGGCAGCACTCGAAATTGCATGGCAAAGCTGGAAGTATCAAAAATCCTCAGTTGGGTAGAACGTCATCTGCCAGCAATATCGGCAGTGTTCATTCCCGGAGTCCTCAACTGGGAAGCGGATTTCCTCAGTCGTCAGTACGTTAACGCTGGAGAGTGGAGAGGCCGCAGCAGAAATGTCTGCACTGGTGTCAGTAGGTGACTGAGGCAGGGATGACTGGGAGATAGTGGGTGACTGAAGCATGTATGACTGGGAGATAGTGGGTGACTGAGGCCGGGGTGACTGGGAGATAGTCAGTGACTAAGGCAGGGGTGATAGGGATATAGTGGATGACTGTGGCAGGGGTGACAGGGACAGTAGGAGACTGAGGCAGGGGTGACAGGGATAGTGGGTGACTGAGGCAGGGGTGATAGGGTGACAGTGGGTGACTGAGGCAGAGGTGACAGGGATAGTGGGTGACTGAGGTAGGGGTGATATGGAGATAGTGGTTGACTGAGGCAGGGGTGACAGAGATAGTGGGTGACTAAAGCAGGGGTGACTGGTATAGTGGGTGACTGAGGCAGGGGTCGCAGGTATAGTGGTTAACTGAGGCAGCGGTGACTGGGAGATAGTGGGTAACTGGGGCAGGGGTGACAGGGAAAGTGTGTGACTCAGGCAGGGGTGATAGGGAGATAGTGGGCAGCAGATCACTGCCTCGCTGACAGCAGCACATCCCTGCTTCACTGACAGCAGCACATCCCTGCCTCATTGACAGCAGCACATACCTGCCTCACTTATAGCAGCACATCCCTGCCTCACTGGCAGCAGCAGATCCCTGCCTCACTGGCAGCAGCAGATCACTGCTTCACTGACAGCAGCACATCCCTGCCTCACTGGCAGCAGCAGATCCCTGCCTTACTGACAGCTGTATTCAGACCTGATCTCTGCTGTGCATATTCACACAACAGGAGATCAGGTCTGAAGTGTGTGTGTGTGTGTGTGTGTGTGTGCTGGTGCCGCAGTGCACCGGCACATGCCAGAGATGCGATCAGCATCTCTGCCCAGTGAGCGCCTCTGCCAACACATACTTATCTTGCATATGAGATCTCTTGATCATGAAGATAGTTCTCACAGGGTGAGGTTCATCCATTACATTTTAAAGTAGGAAGGTACAAATTACATATTCAAATTACATATATGTGCTGGATTCAAATGTTTTCCCCCCTTCCTTTCTCAATTGTGCCCATCAGCAGCTATTCTAATGTTGCTGCCAATGGGTGTGACACATTCATTTCTTCTGTGGGGTACACTGGACTCCACAAGGATTCACATTGTGGTGTAGAGTAGGATCTTGATCTGAGGCACCAACAGGCTCAAAGCTTTTGACTGTTCCCAAGATGCTCAGCGCCCCCTGCTCTATAACCTCGCTTCCATGAACAGGGAGCTCAGTTTGTAGTTGGTGCCTTCAGTAGCAGGACACTTAACAGGGGGCTGCCTCAGGCAGCCTATACTTAGCTATTAATTTTGGCAAGAAAAGAAGAACTTTTTTTATAAGAATGTACAAGGGCTGCAGCAGGCTAGGTCTAATAGACATCTTTACTGCAGCTCCATCACTCCCAGCGGCGCAGTATACTCCCGTGCCCTGGTTGCTGGGTCACTGCAGCGGAGGCTCCGGTTTCTTCCTAAGGTCAGTCACACACACACCGCCCTCCGGGATCACGAGGCCGCTGATGAAAGGGAGGTAAGGGGCTTCTGTGCCCACACTATACCGTGATCCAGCATGGCTGTAGGGGGCGGGCCGTGTGCGCACTGGCGTGGACACTGATTACTGGGCAGCCGCTCCACTAGCCACCAGGGACAGTTAAGGAGCACAGCTCTGGGGGGTTTTCTCCTATATTAACCCCATTTTGTACTACCTGCAGTGCATTGTGATAGGTAATAGAGCCTGATTCAGGTTGGATTGCAATCACAATAAGCAATCCAACTGCAAAAATTGCTAAGAGCATACGCATGCGCCTGCATTTTCTGTGACTGTCAATCGGTGCGGGGGGGGGGGGGGTCAGCAACACTCCATTTCAAAGTCGGAGATGGAGCGGTGCGGGGGCAGGGCTTCAACGGAGAAACAGGAGGCGTGGTCAGAGCGGCTGCATGACATCACATGCAGCCGTTGCGATCACAAAAATGGTGGCGGCTTCCTGCGCACACGTACAGTCTGCACCAACAGGAGGCTAACCCATTTTTTATGATCACGCTGAACTGCACTGAGACTGCAATTTCAGCGTGGTCAAGAAGGGAGGCGGCATGCTGGGTGGCCATGCCCTGTGATGGGTGGCCCCAGCATGCGAACCAAAGGATTGCAAATTCTGTTACTTAGCAGAATTTGCAATCCTTACTGAATTAGGCCATTGATTACAAAATTGTAAACAATATTTGAAGTTTTTCTTCAGGGACTAACACAAAAGATGCTTGGGGCTACTAACACATGGGTAAGCCACGTAAAGCTTCCCATCGGTCAGTGGCATCACAACGGGGTTGCGGCACACACCCGAGTGTCACCCGCCAAGTGGGGTGACACCAAAGTGCCGGCTCTTCTTCAGTGACAGAATATGGGTGTTTTACTGTGACATTACGTGCAACACCCAGTTTCTGTCACTGTGCAGGAGCCAGCACCACCCACACACTAGTCCCCGGGTACAGCCCCCAACCCCCGGGATACCCGCAGCAACAAAATGGTGATTCAGGTCACGCCCCTACCTATGAGACCATGCCTCCTTTTTACCATTGCGCTGCTTATCTGCGCGCACTGCATTACAATCTCCCTCGCCGCCTCTCTGGGTGTCACCAGTGATAGTGACACCTCTGCCATGCTTGTAGCAGCTGGTCCTAAGATCTACGCCTCCAGCCCTGAGTGTTTTCCCTTGTGACTTGTTGATCATCATTGCGAAGCAGATGCTTACAGAAAACTGCAGGGGTTTAGATTGAAAAGAAAAACATTGACGAACCCATCATTTCAGCGACAGGGTCTGCCACACGACTAACTGAAATGACTGGTTGGTTTGGGCCCCCACCAAAAAAGAATCAATCAATCTCTCCTTGCACAAACTGGCTCTACAGAGGCAAGATGTCCACCTCATCATCCTCCGATTCCTCACCCCTTTCACTGTGTACATCCCCCTCCTCACAGATTATTAATTCGTCCCCACTGGAATCCACCATCTCAGATCCCTGTGTACTTTCTGGAGGCAATTGCTGGTGAATGTCTCCACGGAGGAATTGATTATAATTAATTTTGATGATCATCATCTTCTCCACATTTTCTGGAAGTAACCTTGTACGCCGATTGCTGACAAGGTGAGCGGCCGCACTAAACACTCTTTCGGAGTACACACTGGAGGGAGGGCAACTTAGGTAGAATAAAGCCAGTTTGTGCAAGAGCCTCCAAATTGCCTCTTTTTCTCCACCATTCTTTCAAAGGTGACAGAATCATATGCAGTGACAGTAGACGACATGTCAGTAATCGTTGCCAGGTCCTTCAGTCTGGACCAGATGTCAGCACTCACTCCAGACTGTCCTGCATCACCGCCAACGGGTGGGCTCGGAATTCTTAGCCTTTTCCTCGCACCCCCAGTTGCGGGAGAATGTGAAGGAGGAGCTGTTGACGGGTCACGTTCCGCTTGACTTGACAATTTTCTCACCAGCAGGTCTTTGAACCTCTGCAGACTTGTGTCTGCCGGAAAGAGAGATACAATGTAGGTTTTAAATCTAGGATCGAGCACGGCGGCCAAAATGTAGTGCTCTGATTTCAACAGATTGAATCCTGGTTAAGCAAATTAAGGGCTCCATCCACAAGTCCCACATGCCTAGTTGAATCGCTCTGTTTTAGCTCCTCCTTCAATGTCTCCAGCTTCTTCTGCAAAAGCCTGATGAGGGGAATGACCTGACTCAGGCTGGCAGTGTCTGAACTGACTTCACGTGTGGAAAGTTCAAAGGGTTGCAGAACCTTGCACAACGTTGAAATCATTCTCCACTGCGCTTGAGTCAGGTGCATTCCCCCTCCTTTGCCTATATCGTGGGCAGATGTATAGGCTTGAATGGCCTTTTGCTGCTCCTCCATCCTCTGAAGCATATAGAGGGTTGAATTCCACCTCGTTACCACCTCTTGCTTCAGATGATGGCAGGGCAGGTTCAGGAATGTTTGGTGGTGCTCCAGTCTTCGGCATGCGGTGGCTGAAGGCATAAAGTGGCCCGCAATTCTTCGGGCCACCGACAGCATCTCTTGCACGCCCCTGTCGTTTTTTAAATAATTCTGCACCACCAAGTTCAATGTATGTGCAAAACATGGGACGTGCTGGAATTTGCCCAGATGTAATGCACGCACAATATTGGTGGCGTTGTCCGATGTCACAAATCCCCAGGAGAGTTCAATTGGGGTAAGCCATTCTGCGATGATGTTCCTCAGTTTCCGTAAGTGGTTGTCAGCTGTGTGCCTCTTATGGAAAGCGGTGATACAAAGCGTAGCCTGCCTAGGAACGAGTTGGCAATTGTGAGATGCTGCTACTGGTGCCGCCGCTGCTGTTCTTGCTGCGGGAGGCAATACATCTACCCAGTGGGCTGTCACAGTCATATAGTCCTGAGTCTGCCCTGCTCCACTTAACCACAGACAAGTGGACATTGGGTACAACTGCATTTTTTAGGACACTGGTGACTCTTTTTCTGAGGTCTGTGTACATTTTCGGTATCGCCTGCCTAGAGAAATGGAACCTAGAGGGTATTTGGTACCGGGGACACAGTACCTCAATCAAGTCTCTAGTTGCCTCTAAATTAACGATGGATACCGGAACCACGTTTCTCACCACCCAGACCTGAGTTATCCACTTTGCAGCAGGATGACTGCTGTGATATTTCATCTTCCTCGCAAAGGACTGTTGGACAGTCAATTGCTTACTGGAAGAAGTACAAGTGGTCTTCCGACTTCCCCTCTGGGATGACGATCGACTCCCAGCAGCAACAACAGCAGCGCCAGCAGCAGTAGGCGTTACACTCAAGGATGCATCGGAGGAATCCCAGGCAGGAGAGGACTCGTCAGACTTGCCAGTGACATGGCCTGCAGGACTATTGGCTCTCCTGTCTAAGGAGGAAATTGACACTGAGGGAGTTGGTGGTGTGGTTTGCAGGAGCTTGGTTACAAGAGGAAGGGATTTAGTGGTTAGTGGACTGCTTCCGCTGTCATCCAAAGTTTTTGAACTTGTCACTGACTTATGATGAATGCGCTGCAGGTGACGTATAAGGGAGGATGTTCCGAGGTGGTTAACGTCCTTATCCCTACTTATTACAGCTTGACAAAGGCAACACATGGCTTGACACCTGTTGTCCGCATTTGTGTACAGGATGCATACCTTCATGTCCCCATTTATCCACCTCATCAGGCGTAACTCAGATTTGCGGTACAGGACTGTCATTGCCAATTTCAGACGTTGCTGTTTGGTCTCTCCATGGCCCTGAGAATTTTCACCAAGGTAATGGCGGAAATGATGGTGCTCCTGTGCAAGCAAGGTGTCACAATTATCCCGTACTTGGGCGATCTCATAAAAGCGAGATCAAGAGAGCAGTTGCTGAACAGCGTATCACTTTCACTGAAAGTGTTACAGCAACACGGCTGGATTCTCAATATCCCGAAGTCGCAGTTGATTCCTACTACTCGTCTGTCTTTCTTGGGCATGATTCTGGACACAGACCAGAAGAGGGTTTATCTCCTGATAGAAAAGGCCCAGGAACTCATGACTCTTGTCAGGAACCTATTGAAACCAAAACTTGTGTCAGTGCATCACTGCACTCGAGTCCTGGGAAAGATGGTGGCATCATACGAGGCCATTCCATTCGGCTGGTTCCATGCGAGGACTTTCCAATGGGACCTACTGGACAAGTGGTCCGGGTCACATTTACAGATGCATTGGTTGATCACCCTGTCCCCCAGGGTCAGGGTATCACTCTTGTGGTGGCTGCAGAGTGCTCACCTTCTCGAGGGACGCAGATTCAGCATTCAGGGCTGGATCCTGGTGACCACAGACGCAAGCCTCCAAGGTTGGGGAGCAGTCACACAGGGAAGAAATTTCCAAGGTCTTTGGTCAAGTCAAGAGACTTGTCTTCACATCAACATCCTGGAACTA
Organism: Pseudophryne corroboree; assembly: GCF_028390025.1. Classification (NCBI taxonomy): domain Eukaryota; kingdom Metazoa; phylum Chordata; class Amphibia; order Anura; family Myobatrachidae; genus Pseudophryne; species Pseudophryne corroboree. The sequence goes on along the minus strand of NW_026970084.1, from coordinate 94,038 downwards.
AGGGCCATATACAATGCCCTACGTCAAGCGGAGACCTTACTTTGCGACCAACCGGTTCTGATCCAGTCAGACAACGTCACCGCAGTGGCTCATGTAAACCGCCAAGGCGGCACAAGAAGCAGAGTGGCGATGGCACAAGCCACCAGAATTCTTCGCTGGGTGGAGAATCACGCAAGCGCACTGTCAGCAGTGTTCATTCCGGGAGTGGACAACTGGGAAGCAGACATCCTCAGCAGACACGACCTACATCCGGGAGAGTGGGGACTTCATCAGGAAGTCTTTGCACAGATTACAAGTCGGTGGGAACTGCCACAGATAGACATGATGCCGTCCTGGCTCAACAAAAAGCTACAGAGGTATTGCGCAAGGTCAAGAGACCCTCAGGCAGTAGCTGTAGACGCCCTAGTGACACCGTGGGTGTTCCGGTCGGTCTATGTATTTCCTCCTCTTCCTCTCATACCCAAGGTGTTGAGGATAATAAGACAAAGAGGAGTGAGAACAATCCTCATTGTTCCAGATTGGCCACGGAGGACCTGGTATCCGGATCTGCAGGAAATGCTCACAGAAGATCTGTGGCCTCTCCCTCTAAGACAGGACCTGTTGCATCAGGGGCCCTGTCTGTTCCAAGACTTACCGCGGCTGCATTTGACGGCATGGCGGTTGAATGCCGGATCCTAGCATTCCGGTTGAGGTCATCCCTACGCTGATAAAGGCTAGGAAGGATGTAACGTTAAAACATTACACCGTATATGGCGAAATTATGTTTCTTGGTGTGAGGCCAGGAATGCTCCTACGGAAGAATTCCATCTGGGCCGTTTCCTTCACTTCCTACAAACTGGAGTGAATTTGGGCCTAAAATTAGGCTCTATTAAGGTCCAGATTTCAGCCTTATCCATTTTCTTTCAAAAAGAATTGGCTTCTCTTCCAGAAGTTCAGACTTTTGTAAAAGGAGTGCTGCATATTCAGCCTCCTTTTGTGCCTCCGGTGGCACCTTGGGACCTTAACGTGGTGTTAAGTTTTCTAAAATTACACTGGTTTGAACCACTTAAAACAGTGGAGTTAAAATATCTCACATGGAAGGTGGTCATGTTATTAGCCTTGGCTTCGGCTAGGCGAGTGTCGGAATTAGCGGCTTTGTCACATAAAAGCCCATATTTGGTATTCCATGTGGATAGAGCGGAATTGCAGACCCGTCCTCAATTCCTACCAAAAGTGGTCTCATCTTTTCATATGAACCAACCTATTGTGGTGCCTGTGGCTACGCGTGACTTGGAGGATTCCGAGTTACTTGATGTGGTTAGGGCTTTGAAAATTTACGTGGCCAGGACGGCTAGAGTCAGGAAAACTGAAGCGCTGTTTGTCCTGTATGCAACCAACAAGATTGGTGCCCCTGCTTCAAAGCAGGCTATTGCTCGCCGGATTTGTAACACGATTCAGCAAGCGCATTCTATGGCTGGATTGCAGTTACTGAAATCGGTCAAGGCCCATTCCACGAGGAAAGTGGGCTCTTCTTGGGCGGCTGCCCGAGGGGTCTTGGCACTACAGCTGTGTCAAGCTGCTACTTGGTCGGGTTCACACACCTTTGCAAAATACTATAAGTTTGATACCCTGGCTGAGGAGGAACTCATGTTTGCTCAATCGGTGCTGCAGAGTCATCCGCACTCTCCCGCCCGTTTTGGAGCATTGGTATAATCCCCATGGTCCTTACGGAGTCCCCAGCATCCTCTAGGACGTTAGAGAAAATAAGATTTTAAACCTACTGGTAAATCTTTTTCTCGTAGTCCGTAGATGATGCTGGGCGCCCGTCCCAAGTGCGGACTACTTCTGCAATACTTGTATATAGTTATTGCTTCAATAAGGGTTATGTTATAGTTGCATCGGTCCTGCACTGATGCTATGTTGTTTTTTCATACTGATAACTGGGTAGTTTATCACAAGTTATACGGTGTGATTGGTGTGGCTGGTATGAATCTTGCCCTGGATTAACAAAATCCTTTCCTCATACTGTCCGTCTCCTCTGGGCACAGTTTCTCTAACTGTGGCATAGAGGGAGGAGCCAGTGCACACCCAGAACTAAAGTCTTTCTTAAAGTGCCCATGTCTCCTGTGGAGCCCGTCTATCCCCATGGTCCTTACGGAGTCCCCAGCATCCTCTACGGACTACGAGAAAAAGATTTACCGGTAGGTTTAAAATCTTATTTTCTACTTTATTCTTTTCTATCCTAGTTTATTACGACCAACTCTCATCCAAGGAGTTTGATATTCTACTACCTGCATGCAATTTAAATTGCTTAAATTGTTTATATGGTTGATTTGTCCTTCACAATCCATAATCTGCAACTTGGATGTACTTGTGTCATTGAAAATCTTATAATAAAAATGTATATACAGATACTCAACCTGTATATTGAAAAAAAAAAAAAGTTATAAGACATATGCATTCAATATTTGAAGAAACAAAATAAAATAAAGCTATCTATTGGGTTTCACTAACAAGCACATTGGAAGACTTGACTACTGTTAAAAGACATGCATTACATGGTATAGAGCCACAAACCACAATGTAGTAAAATAAAAACAAACTTACATGTGTATCAAACCTATGTGACGCTTACATTGATAGTGCAAGATCAACACTCTATCAACTGTGCAAACTAGACTGCACATAAATGCCATAAAATTTATCTGAGATTTTAGTAAATAAGGCCCGTTGCTGTCCGGGTCACGCAGCCGTCACGGCCCGCCCCCATACGGTCCGGTCATGTCTGCGTTGTCCTGACTGTGCCCCCAAAATGGCGGCACAACGCCGCTGGCCCGACTCCTCCTGCCCAGTGACCGCCTCTGCCTGTCAATCAGGCAGAGGCGCTCACTGGGCAGAGATGCTGATCGCATCTCTGGCATGTGCCGGTGCACTGCGGCACCAGCACACACGCACTTCAGACCTGATCTCCTGTTGTGTGAATATGCACAGCAGGGATCAGGTCTGAATTAGGCCCTATATACAGCTGTCAGTAAGGCAGGGATGTGCTGCTGCCAGTGAGGCAGGGATGTGCTGCTGGTAGTGAAGCAGTGATGTGCTGCTGTCAGCGAAGCAGTGCTGTGCTGCTGTCAGCGAGACAGGGATGTGCTGCTGTCAGCGAGGCAGGGATGTGCTGCTGTCAGCGAAGCAGGGATGTGCTGCTGTCAGCGAAGCAGGGATGTGCTGCTGTCAGTGAAGCAGGGATGTGCTGCTGTCAGCGAGGCAGGGATGTGCTGCTGTCAGCGAGGCAGGGATGTGCTGCTATAAGTGAGGTAGGGATGTGCTGCTGTCATTGAAGCAGGAATGTGCTGCTGCAGTGAGGCAGAGATATGCAGCCCACTATCTCCCTATCACCCCTGCCTGAGTCACACACTTTCCCTGTCACCCCTGCCTCAGTTACCCACTATCTCCCAGTCACCGCTGCCTCAGTCAACCACTATATCTGCGATCCCTGCCTCAGTCACCCACTATACCAGTCACCCCTGCTTTAGTCACCCACTGTCACCCTATCACCCCTGCTTCAGTCACCCACTATCCCTGTCAACCCTGCCTCAGTCACCTACTATCTCCCAGTCACCCCTGCCTCAGTCAGCCACTATCCCTGTCACCCCTGCCTCAGTCTCTTACTGTCCCTGTCACCCCTGCCACAGTCATCCACTATCTCCCTATCACCCCTGCCTTAGTCATTTATTATACCTGTCACCCACTTTCTTCCCATACTTACCCAACCCCTTCCTATCACCCCTCCCTCAGTAACCCACTATCTCCCTGTCACCCACTATCTCCCAGTCACCCCGGCCTCAGTCACCCACTATCTCCCACTCATACATGCTTCAGTCACCCACTATCTCCCAGTCATCCCTGCCTCAGTCACCTACTGACACCAGTGCAGACATTTCTGCTGCGGCCTCTCCACTCTCCAGCGTGAACGTCCTGACGACTGAGGAAATCCGCTTCCTAGTTGAGGACTCCGGGAATGAACACTGCCGATATTGCTGTCAGATGACTTTCTACCCAACGGAGGATTTTTGATACTTCCAGCTTTGCCATGCAGTTTCGAGTGCCGCCTTGATGATTTGTGTACACTACCGTGGTGGCGTTGTCAGATTGTACTTGAACAGGCCTGTTCTGTACTAGAGGCAGGGCCAGTGTCAATTAATTGAACACTGCCTGCAATTCCAGAATGTATATCAGGAGGAGAGATTCCTCCCTGGTCCACCGACCCTGGAGAAAGTGTTGCTCCAACACCATGGCCCAGCCCAAAAGACTGGCATCCATTGTCAGGAGGACACAGTTGGAGATCCAGAAGGGATGGCCCCTGCTCAACTGTTGGTCCTGTAGCCACCAGCTCAGTGTCAGACGAACCTCCGGAGTCAAGGAGATCATTTGAGACATCATCCGATGAGGCAGGCCGTCCCACTTGGAGAGGATTAACCTCTGCAGAGGGCGGTAATGAAATTGAGCGTACTCTACCATATCGAAAGCCGACACCATGAGGTCTAGTACTTGCATCGCTGTGTGTATCAACACTCTTGGGCGAGAGAGGACGATACTGTCCTGAATTTTCAGGACTTTCTCTGGAGACAGAAACAATTGTTGGCTGTGTGTGTCCAGCAGTGCCCCTAGGTGCGCAATGTTCCGAGCAGGGACCAGCGAGGACTTTTTTCAGTTGATGAGCCACCCGTGGACTTTTAGGAATTGGACCGCCAGTTCCAGATAACTGTGGAGAACCTCTTGGGAGTTCACCAGGATCAGCAAGTCGTCCAGATTTGGCAGGATCCCGATTCTCTGATGGTGAAGGGTCGTCATCACGGCCATGACCTTGGTGAATATCCGAGGTGCCGTGGCCAAACCAGAAGGCAGGACTTGAAATCCAAAAACAAACCAGGCACAACACTGCTTAGCTTCCATCATCAGATGAGATTGGACCAGTGGCGTAACTACTGCCCCCGCAGTCCTCGCGGTGGCTTGGGGGCGAGGGGCTGCGGGGGCGCCACTGATTTACAGCAGACTGACATGCGGACGAGCGTCCGCATGTCAGTCTGCAGTCTCCTTCCCTCCGCCGCTTTTTGGAGGGACACGGAGGGCACACAGCGCGCCTCCCTGTGTCCCTCCTGCTGCATCATCTCCGGCGGCCGCGGGTCTAATAGGGGGAAGTGCCGTCCGTGAGCTCTAATTGGCTCACGAACCGGCACTTCCCCCTATTAGACCCGCGGCCGCCGGAGATGATGCAGCAGGAGGGACACAGGAGAGACGAGCTGTGCCCTCCGTGTCCCTCCAAAAAGCGACGGCGGGGGGGGGGTAAATATCTGGCACTGGGGGCATATATGGCACGGGGGGGGAGGGAGGAATATCTGGCACTGGGGCATTTCTGGCACTGGGGGGAATATCTGGCACTGGGGGCATATCTGGCACTGGGGGGGATATCTGGCACTGGGGCATATAAGGCACTGGGGGGGAATATCTGGCACTGGGGGCATATATGGCACTGGGGGGGGATCTGGCACTGGGGGCATATATGGCACGGGGGGCATATATGGCACTGGGGGGAATATCTGGCACTGGGGGCATATATGGCACTGGGGGGGAATATCTGGCACTGGGGGCATATGTGTACCTGGCACATGGGGGGGACGACTATATTTGGCACTGGGGCATGTAAGTACCTGGCACCGTGGGGGAATATCTGGCACTGGGGACATATGTGGCACTGGGAGCACAGCCCTAGCAACAAGGACTACCTCCTAGCAACGAGCATGACACCCAGTGCATGAAACATCTGGCAACGAGCATGACACCCAGTGCATGAAACACCTGGCAACGAGCATGACACCCAGTGCATGAAACCCCTGGCAACGAGCATGACACCCTGAGCATGAAAACCCCTGGCACCGTGCATGGAACCAAGAGCATGAAACCCCTGGCAACGAGCATGACACCCAGTGCATGAAACCCCTGACAACGAGCAGGTAATTGAAAAGTAATTAGAAGCCTTACTGTAGGACTTAATGTGTAATGGGCATTACGGTGTGTGGCATAATGTATCACGGACATTGCGGTGTGTGTCATAATGTGTCGCAGGCATTACGGTGTATGGTATACTATATCGCGGGCATTGTGATATGTGGTATAATGTCTCAGGGTCATTGCAGTGTGTGGCATAATGTATCACGGACATTGCGGTGTGTGTCATAATGTGTCAGGCATTACGGTGTGTGGTATACTATATCACGGGCATTGTGGTATGTGGTATAATGTCTCAGGGTCATTGCAGTGTGGCATAATACATAACGGGCATTGCGATGTGTGGCATAGGGTATAACGGGCAGGGCATTGCGGTATGTGTCACAGGCATTACGGTGTATGGTATACTATATCACGGGCATTGTGGTATAATGTCTCAAGGTCATTGCAGTGTGTGGCATAATGTGTCACAGGCATTGTATGTGCTATAATGTATCGGGCATTGCAGTGTGTGGCATAATGTATCACGGACATTGCGGTGTGTGTCATAATGTGTCACAGACATTGTATGTGCTATAATGTATCAGGGGCATTGCAGTGTGTAGCATAATGTATAACGGGCATTGCGATTCCTGTCATAATGTGTCACAGGCATTACGGTGTGTGGCATAATGTGTCACAGACATTACGGTGTGTGGCATAATGTGTCGGGGGCATTACAGTGTGTGCATATTGTGTCGTGCATTATTGTGTGCGGCATAATGTCTAAGGGCCATTGCAGTATGTGGCATAATGTATACTGGGCATTACTATAAGGAGGAAAAATGACAAATAATGTAAGGGGCATGAATCAGGATAATTTTTCTTTCCTGTGGTGGCCAACGTATGGGCGTGCAGGTTGCAAAACTGGGGTATAAGGTAGTCTTTTCCTGCAATGCCACGCCCCTTTATGTGAAACCACGCCCACTCCAACAAAACCACGCCCCTTTTTTGACGCGCGCGCCTTAGGCGCGCGCATATTTATCCCTTTCTTGCTCCCAATTATGGAGCATGAAGGGGGGGGGGGGGGGCGCCGAAGAATTTCTTGGCTTGGGGGAGAAAAATTTCTAGTTACGCCACTGGATTGGACATATCCAGTGTGATGCGGCTGTAGATGATTTTTGCTGTTTCTAACTTCTACATCAATGAATAAGTTTCAAAATAGAATGCATCAAGAGAACGGTGTTGGTAGTATAAAACTACCTACAGCACCTGGTATTCCCAGGTGGTCTCACATCCAAGAACAAACCAGGCCTAAGATCAGGTGATATTGGGCATATACAGTGTGGTGTGGCTGTAGATGAGCTTAGTGGTTTCTGTTAGAGTTCTTCTACTTCTAACTACTCGTACATAAATGAATAAGCGGACGATTTATTAAACCTGGTGAAATGATAATTTGCATGGTGATAAAGTACCAGCCAATCAGCTCCTAATTGCCATGTCACAGGCTGGGTTTGAAAAATGACAGTTAGGAGCTGACTGGCTGGTACTTTATCACCTTGCACTTTATCAGTTCACCAGGCTTAATAGATCTGCCCCAATGTTTCAAAATGGAATGCATCAAGAGAACGGTGTTGGTATTGTAAAAATACACACAACTCCTGGTATTTCCTGGTGGTCTCCCATCCAAGTACTAAAACCAGGACCAACACTGCTCAGCTTCCATGATCAGGAGAGATTGGGCAAATCCAGTGTGCTGTGGCTGTAGATGAGCTCGTGGTTTCTGTTAGAGCTCTTCTACTTCTAACTTCTGGTACATAAAAGAATATGTGTAAAAATTAAATGTACAGTACCAAGAAAAGGGTGTTGATAGTTTAAAAACACCTAAAGAATCTGATAATACATGGATGGGAGACTGCTTGGTAGTAACAAAGTCCAATACTGCTTTGCTTCAAAGATCAAATGAGATTGGGCATATCCAGTGTGGTGTGGCTTTAGATAAGCTTTGTGGTTTCTGTTAGAGCTCTTCTACTTCTAACTACTGGTACATTAATGAATATGTATAAGGTTGTAGTTTATCCAATATCCCTTTACTACCTTACCTCCCCCCCCCCTCCCTTCCCCTCCCCTCCTTATAGCTTCCTTTGTTCTCTCCTCCTCGTGTGTGCGTTATTTGTTTTCTCATACGTCCTAGAGGATGCTGGGATCACATTAAGAACCATGGGGTATAGACGGGATCCGCAGGAGACATGGGCACTTTAAGACTTTCAAAGGGTGTGAACTGTCTCCTCCCTCTATGCCCCTCCTCCAGACTCCAGTTTTAGAATTGTGCCCAGTGAGACTGGATGCACTACAGGGGAGCTCTACTGAGTTTCTCTGAAAAGACTTATGTTAGTTTTTCTTATTTTCAGGGAGGCTGCTGGCAACAGTCTCCCTGCTTCGTGGAACTTAGGGGAGAGAAGTATGACCAACTTCTAGTGAGTTCAATGGCTCTGCTTCTGGCTGACAGGACACCATTAGCTCCTGAGGGTGCTGATCGCTGGGTACGCCTAGATGCCCACTCCCGTAGCCTGCCATCACCCCCTTACAGAGCCAGAAGTCAGAAGACAGGCGAGTAGCAGAAGAACAGAAGACTTCTTCTCCAGTGACGGCATTCTGAGGTACCACGCAGCGAGCGGAATGCTGTGCGCCATGCTTCCACACAAACACAGGCACTGCAGGGTGCAGGGCATGTGGGTGGGTGGGGGGGGGCACCGTGGGCAGCATAAATTCCTCACAAAAGGCTGGCAAAAGTGGACATTAGTGCCTGGGCACTGTCCTTACCCCGCCAGCGTAATTAATGATTTGTTTCTGAGCGGGACAGAAGCGTGCCATTACAGCGGCGGGGCTTCTTCCTCACCTCACCAGCACATCTATAGAGCGTTACAAGTCTATCACTATAGAGTTTATTATTTCCCAGACTGTGTACTTTTGGCGCTGGGTTGTGAGCTGAAAAATCCTCTCTGTCCCTCTGACAGATTTACTGTAGGTCTATCCCCCATAAGCCGATGTGTCTGTGGGTACTTGGTACATGTGTGTCAACATGTCGGTGGCTGAATGTTTTTCCCAAGAGGAAACTATATTAGGAATGCAGACATATGATGGTGGCCCTGTTGGCACCACCAATAACTGACTGGGTGAAAGTTTCAATAATATCAGAGTGAGGTTGGATAAATCTGTGTCCCAGACACAGACGTAGAGAATAGATGTGATGGCGTTACCTATGGAGAAGCTGCGACATGACATCCTAGGACACGATACTGCACCATGCATCACCGTTATATTTCAGTGTGCCTTGTCAATATTTAAATCTTGTTCTGTGAGACGTGAGTTGTAAATTGCTAGGAGGTAGTCCTTGCTGCATGGCTGTTGAACACCGGATCCTGAAGGAAAAGGGCATTCCGGAGGAAGTCATTCCTACGCTGATCAAAGCCAGGAAGGACGTGACCGCAAAACATTATCACCACATATGGCGAAAATATGTTGCTTGGTGTGAGGACAGGAAGGCCCCAACGGAGGAATTTCAACTGGGTCGATTCCTGCACTTCCTACAGTCAGGGGTGAATATGGGCCTCAAATTGGGGTCCATTAAGGTCCAGATTTCGGCTCTGTCGATTTTCTTCCAAAAAGAACTGGCTTCCCTGCCGGAAGTTCAGACTTTTGTTAAAGGAGTGCTGCATATTCAGCCTCCTTTTGTGCCTCCAGTGGCACCTTGGGATCTCAACGTGGTGTTGGATTTCCTTAAATCACATTGGTTTGAGCCACTTAAAACCGTGGAGTTAAAATATCTCACGTCGAAAGTGGTCATGCTATTGGCCCTGGCTTCGGCCAGGCGTGTGTCAGAGTTGGCGGCTTTGTCATGTAAAAGCCCTTATGTGATTTTCCATATGGATAGGGCGGAATTGAGGACTCATCCCCAATTTCTGCCTAAGGTGGTTTCAGCGTTTCATTTGAACCAACCTATTGTGGTGCCTGCGGCTACTCGGAACTTGGAGGATTCCAAGTTGCTGGATGTAGTCAGGGCCCTGAAAATTTATGTTTCCAGAATGGCTGGAGTCAGGAAAACTGACTCGCTGTTTATCCTCTACGCACCAAACAAGATGGGTGCTCCTGCTTCAAAGCAGACTATTGCTCGCTGGATATGTAGCACAATTCAGCTTGCACATTCTGCGGCGGGACTGCCGCATTCTAGATCAGTAAAAGCCCATTCCACGAGGAAGGTGGGCTCTTCTTGGGCGGCTGCCCGAGGGGTCTCTGCTTTACAACTTTGCCGAGCTGCTACTTGGTCGGGGTAAAACACATTTGCAAGATTTTACAAGTTTGACACCCTGGCTGAGGAGGACCTGGAGTTCGCTCATTCGGTGCTGCAGAGTCATCCGCACTCTCCCTCCCGTTTGGGAGCTTTGATATAATCCCCATGGTCCTTACGGAGTCCCAGCATCCACTTAGGACGTCAGAGAAAATAAGATTTTACTCACCGGTAAATCTATTTCTCGTAGTCCGTAGTGGATGCTGGGCGCCCATCCCAAGTACTTGTACATAGTTATTGTTAACAAAAGGGTTATTGTTGAGAGCCATCTGTGCAGAGGCTCCGTTGTTGTCATACTGTTAACTGGGTATAATATCACGAGTTGTACGGTGTGATTGGTGTGGCTGGTATGAGTCTTACCCGGGATTCAAAATCCTTCCTTTTTGTCAGCTCTTCCGGGCACAGTATCCTAACTGAGGTCTGGAGGAGGGTCATAGGGGGAGGAGCCAGTGCACACCAGGTAGTCCTAAAGCTCTCTTTAGTTGTGCCAAGTCTCCTGCGGAGCCGCTATTCCCCATGGTCCTTACGGAGTCCCAGCATCCACTACGGACTACGAGAAATAGATTTACCGGTGAGTAAAATCTTATTATATATATATATATATATATATATATATATATGACTTGGGGTTTGTTTTATTAGATAGAGCATGTCCCTGTGAAGTGCCTTTTGGGGTTGTGGTTTTTCAGAAAGTTACAGGTTTTTTTTAATTAAGAGAAATATGCCCCATTATAGAGATCGGGCATTTCAATTTGTTGCGCCTGCGCAGTGGCCGCCAGCAGGGGGTGTACTAGAGTGCCTTCTCTTGAGAGCCGCAATGTGGCCGCCTTCTCCCCGGTTATTCTGTAAATAGGAAAATAACCTCACAGGTTCACATAGGGCAGAGTTGCCACTACTAGTGCAGGGCTGTAACTTACAGTACTAAGGAAAAGCCATATACTAAAGCGGCACGGTGACCTCACCCCTCTCAGAGACACCAGGGCGCAGCACACTGGTACACACACCTGTTAGCTCAGGGCAGCACTATAGGACCCTCCTGTAATGCTGTGCTGGCGGCGTGTAGTGATCAGGGCACTGGGAGACTGGCTGGCTGGTCTCCGTCTCTGTTGCCTATAGAACTTCCACCTCTGTTATATATCAGGGCTGCTCTCCTGTTGTTATGATTCCAATACTCTGGTCTGGGGATATCTTATAGCAAGGACCTGAGTACTGGAGCGTAATGCTTGGAAAGGGAGTGGGAACGGGAATAGCCCCTGGCGCCCTATCTCCGTTGTCTCGCCCGTGCTGTCAGAAATCTCTTGCGAGACTATGGTTGCTTGGGCCCATGGCAGCCGCGTTTGAAGGGCGGATTACGTCTGCCCAACTCCGATGCCCCCTCAGGTCTTAATGGGAGACAAAGAGAAATCCGAGACAGGGTGATAACAAGGGGCCCTCTACTAAACAACAAAGCCAGGGGCTCAAAACTAACTTTAAACTAGAGTATGTGCGGAAAACCGCCAGGGAAAAGGACAACCAAAATACCCACTTGTCCACTCTTCTACCCGGCACCGGCGAGTTCCGGAGAGGAGTGTGGGAGCGTAAACCTCCGCAAATGCACCAACACAGAATACAAAATAAAGCGGCCTAGGCCGCAGCACGCGGCAGAGCCGCCACTCACGAAAACCACACGAGAACCTCTAGCGACTGTTGCGGGTAAATGAGGACTGGAAGACTCCTTGGGAAGAGATGACAACACTAAGATTCAGGAACTCTGAGGACAGGAATGACCGGACACAGCAGAACTGGAACAGACGTCAGCAAACCAAAGCAGCATGCAGGAAGCTATTACCGGCGTCTGTGTGAAGCACTGAGAAGGTATTTAGCAGGGAGTCCTTCAATCAGAAGTTCAGAGCCTGATTAGCACAATGCCGTGCAGCTGCCTTGCTGCACGACCAGAAGACAAGTGTGTGTGTGTAGTTCACTTGATTGACCCTGCAAGGGGAGCGCAGTCCGTCCGTGGTGTCCCCGTTGCTAGGGTCCAGGCGGCTCAGCGCGCCCGGCGTCCTAGCGTTGCTAGGGAGCCGGCGGCTAGCACGCTTGGCGTCCCTAGTTGCTAGGCGCCGGGCCGCGAGGACATCGCGGACCACGGCGCCTAACACCTGTGTGTTCTCTTCCTCTCCTACCTCACACTGGAACTGGCCGCCCAGAGAACGAGAGGGCAGCGGCTGACATCAGAGAGGGTGCAGCAATCTGTGTGGGCAGAGCCCCTCACAGCAAGGTGTCCTTATGCTGTGCCCCGTGTAATCACTGTGATCCATACAGACTCTCACCCTGGTATGCTCTCTATTATTTATTTTTTTACACTGCGGCATGCTCGAGGGAAGGGAGCAGGCACCACCCCACCGCCACTACTCCTCCGCCAGCATCACTGCCGAGCCGGTCAGTGTTCCGGCGGCAATGAGCAGTAGGCAGCCACCAGCAACAACAGTCAGGAAGCTGTTACTCCCGGCAGCAGTAGCGTCAAGCTGCAATTCAGCCAGCGGCACGATGATCCGGGAGACAGTGGCAGCACAGGGAAGCAGTACCCCCTCCAATCGCAGCACCAACTAGGAGACTGAGGCAGCAACCTGCCCCCAGCAGCAGCACCACCCTGATGATAGGTAAGATGCATTTTGGTGTCACAAGAAGGTGGCCGGAGTAGTGGCTGGCTGTGGTCACACCCCGGGGAAAAGTGATAGTGATTTCAGTGTTCCCTTGCGCGGGGATTGGATGTGTAGATGTATGGAGGCTATGTATGTATAGATGTGAGCGGCAGTGTGCGGATGTATGAGAGCGGCAGTGTGCGGATGTATGAGAGCGGCAATGTACGGCTGTATAACTGCGTCGGTGTGCGGCTGTATGAGTGCGATGGTGTGCGGCTGTATGCGTGCGGCGGTGTGCTGCTGTAAGAGTGCGGCAGTCTGCGGCTGTAAGAGTACGGCTGTAAGAGTGCGGGGTTGTACGGATGTATGAGAGCGGGGTTGTACGGATGTATGAGAGCGGGGTTGTACGGATGTATGAGAGCGGGGTTGTACGGATGTATGAGAGCGGCAGTGTATGGATGTATGAGAGCAACAGTGTACAGTTGTGTGAGAGCGGCAGTGTGCGGATGTATGAGAGTGGCGGTGTACGGATGTATGAGAGCGGCAGTGTATGGATGGCAGCGTCATAGGGAGGGATGTCGGAATGCTGTTATAGGGTTCCTAATACAAAATGCCACGTTGGGCTTGATGGGCAGGTAGTGCGGCAAGCACACCCAAATTGGCATCTGACGTCGCCTGCAGTCCACACTGTTGTGAGGAGTCAGAGTTAATTTTGACTGTGTAGTGTACTCACAGAGGACCTACCGCCCGTCCCCTCCTCGCATCTGAGCAGCAGGTCAGGCTCTTATTTTCTTTTTAATCAGGAGAGGCCGAGTGAACTGTGAGCAGGGGGGCAGAGCTACATGGGACCCAGAGGGGCTGCTGTGCTGTCAGAGAGGGAGAGGAAGAGAGAGATGAAGCTACTGCAGATCCCCAGCTGATTGTGAGGTGCCGGGTTGAAGGGTGATGTGATCACCCTTCTCCCTCGCTGCCGCTTGGGACCTCATCTAGGCTTCCTCCATCGAGGGCATGCGGCGCAGCAGTGGGCAGCGTGTAATGAGTTTGTCTGACTCATTATACTGCTGCCTGTTGTGGACACCTCCGTCCGTACGGACTGGTGTACATGCCCAGCACAGAGGTGACAGTGTTGGTGGAAGTGCTGCCCAGTTCTGACCCTGCAGGCCTCCCTGATCTGACTGCGGCCGCTGCTACTGCTGCGGCCCGAAACCCCTGCCGGTCCCCTCCATAGACTTCTGCCTGTCCAGCGCAGAGGTACTAGGGGTATCCCAGCTGCGGGAAGGGTATGTCTCTGGCTTTCTCTCCGGCAGGGGAAGGTGACAGCGGCGGAGGAAGTGTTGCCCACCTCAGACACTGCAGGCCTCCCCGATCCAGCTGCGGCCACAGCTGATGCTGCCAGAACCCCCTGCTGGTCTCCTTTGTTGACTGCCGCATGGCCAGTGCTGAAGTACTGGGGGTAGGCCAGCTACGGGAAGAGTGTATCTGCCTCGGGCTCTCTCTCTCTGTCAGGGGAAGGAAGGGCTGATTCTCTGGCACAACAGGGAGGGCTAGGCTGCAGGAACACAGCACTGGAAGAAACAGGAGGCCGAACTCATGACCAAAAAGTGAGCAGTGCAGTGATCAGCCCCCTAGTCTTTCCCTCTCTCTGGGTGCAGAGCTGTATTCTACAGAGAGAGCTGGGATGGGAAGAAGGGGAACGGCACCTGATACACGCGCGGCACCTGACACACACATACACGCGCAACACCTGACACACACACATACACGTGCGGCACCTGACACACACACACGTAGCATCAGACACAATAAAATAAACATGCAGCACCTGACCCACACATACACGCGCAACACCTGACACACACACATACACGTGCGGCACCTGACACACACACACGTAGCATCAGACACAATAAAATAAACATGCAGCACCTGACCCACACATACACGCGCAACACCTGACACACACACATATACACGTGCGGCACCTGACACACACACGTACCATCAGACACAATAAAATAAACATGCAGCACCTGACACATGCATATACACGCAGCACCTGACACATGCATATACACGCAGCACCTGACACATACATATACACGCACACCATCAGACACACACATACACACGCAGTGCCTTACTCACACACACATAGACACGTGCAGCACCTGACACAGACATACGTATTCATGCACAGCACCAGACATACACTTGTACACACGCGGAGCACCTGATACTCACACACATATACACCCGCAACACCTGACACACACACACACACACACACACGTGCGGCAGCTGACGCATACACACGCACCATCAGACACACTCATATATACACGCAGCACCTGACACACACATACACACAGGAGCTGACACACACATACACAGGCTGCACCTGACACACACACACATATACACGCGCAGCACCTGACACCACGCACTCACACGTACAAGCAATGCATTTCACGCCTACCTCCAGCCTCAGTTACAGGCTGCTGCCGCCTACCCCCCTCCCTGCATCTCTGAAGGGGTTCCCATTAGAGATGAGCGGGTTCGGTTTCTCTGAAACCGAACCCGCACGAACTTCATGTTTTTTTCACGGGTCCGAGCAGACTCGGATCCTCCCGCCTTGCTCGGTTAACCCGAGCGCGCCCGAACGTCATCATGACGCTGTCGGATTCTCGCGAGACTCGGATTCTATATAAGGAGCCGCGCGTCGCCGCCATTTTCACACGTGCATTGAGATTGATAGGGAGAGGACGTGGCTGGCGTCCTCTCCATTAGAAATTAGATTAGAAGAGAGAGAGAGATTGTGCAGAGTCAGACAGAGTTTACCACAGTGACCAGTGCAGTTGTTGTTAGTTAACTTTTATTTATTTTAATATAATATATCCGTTCTCTGCTATATCCGTTCTCTGCCTGAAAAAAAACGATACACAGCAGCAGCCAGTCACACAGTGTGACTCAGTCTGTGTGCACTCAGCTCAGCCCAGTGTGCTGCACATCAATGTATAAAAGGCAAAGCTTATAATAATTGTGGGGGAGACTGGGGAGCACTGCAGGTTGTTATAGCAGGAGCCCCCAGGAGTACATAATATTATATTAATTTAAAATTAAACAGTGCACACTTTTGCTGCAGGAGTGCCACTGCCAGTGTGACTAGTGGTGACCAGTGCCTGACCACCAGTATAGTAGTATATTGTTGTATGTATTGTATACTATCTCTTTATCAACCAGTCTATATTAGCAGCAGACACAGTACAGTGCGGTAGTTCACGGCTGTGGCTACCTCTGTGTCGGCAGTCGGAACTCGGCAGGCAGTCCGTCCATCCATAATTGTATTACAATATATACCACCTAACCGTGGTATTTTTTTTTCTTTCTTTATACCGTCGTCATAGTGTCATACTTGTTACGAGTATACTACTATCTCTTTATCAACCAGTGTACAGTGCGGTAGTTCACGGCTGTGGCTACCTCTGTGTCGGCAGTTGGCAGGCAGTCCGTCCATCCATAATTGTATTATTATTATAATATATACCACCTAACCGTGGTTTTTTTTTCATTCTTTATACCGTCATAGTGTCATACTAGTTGTTACGAGTATACTACTATCTCTTTATCAACCAGTGTACAGTGCGGTAGTTCACGACTGTGGCTACCTCTGTGTCGGCAGTCGGCAGGCAGTCCGTCCATCCATAATTGTATTATTATTATAATATATACCACCTAACCGTGGTTTTTTTTTCATTCTTTATACCGTCGTCATAGTGTCATACTAGTTGTTACGAGTATACTACTATCTCTTTATCAACCAGTGTACAGTGCGGTAGTTCACGGCTGTGGCTACCTCTGTGTCGGCAGTCGGCAGGCAGTCCGTCCATCCATAATTGTATTATTATTATAATATATACCACCTAACCGTGGTTTTTTTTTCATTCTTTATACCGTCGTCATAGTGTCATACTAGTTGTTACGAGTATACTACTATCTCTTTATCAACCAGTGTACAGTGCGGTAGTTCACGGCTGTGGCTACCTCTGTGTCGGCAGTCGGCAGGCAGTCCGTCCATCCATAATTGTATTATTATTATAATATATACCACCTAACTGTGGTATTTTTTTTTCTTTCTTTATACCGTCGTCATAGTGTCATACTAGTTGTTACGAGTATACTACTATCTCTTTATCAACCAGTGTACAGTGCGGTAGTTCACGGCTGTGGCTACCTCTGTGTCGGCAGTCGGCAGGCAGTCCGTCCATCCATAATTGTATTATTATTATAATATATACCACCTAACCGTGGTTTTTTTTTCATTCTTTATACCGTCGTCATAGTGTCATACTAGTTGTTACGAGTATACTACTATCTCTTTATCAACCAGTGTACAGTGCGGTAGTTCACGGCTGTGGCTACCTCTGTGTCGGCAGTCGGCAGGCAGTCCGTCCATCCATAATTGTATTATTATTATTATAATATATACCACCTAACCGTGGTTTTTTTTTCATTCTTTATACCGTCGTCATAGTGTCATACTAGTTGTTACGAGTATACTACTATCTCTTTATCAACCAGTGTACAGTGCGGTAGTTCACGGCTGTGGCTACCTCTGTGTCGGCAGTCAGCAGGCAGTCCGTCCATCCATAATTGTATTATTATTATAATATATACCACCTAACCGTGTTTTTTTTTTCATTCTTTATACCGTCGTCATAGTGTCATACTAGTTGTTACGAGTATACTACTATCTCTTTATCAACCAGTGTACAGTGCGGTAGTTCACGGCTGTGGCTACCTCTGTGTCGGCAGTCGGCAGGCAGTCCGTCCATCCATAATTGTATTATTATTATAATATATACCACCTAACCGTGGTTTTTTTTTCATTCTTTATACCGTCGTCATAGTGTCATACTAGTTGTTACGAGTATACTACTATCTCTTTATCAACCAGTGTACAGTGCGGTAGTTCACGGCTGTGGCTACCTCTGTGTCGGAACTCGGCAGGCAGTCCGTCCATCCATAATTGTATTATATACCACCTAACCGTGGTTTTTTTATACCACCTAACCGTGGCAGTCCGTCCATAATTGTATACTAGTATCCAATCCATCCATCTCCATTGTTTACCTGAGGTGCCTTTTAGTTCTGCCTATAAAATATGGAGAACAAAAAAGTTGAGGTTCCAAAATTAGGGAAAGATCAAGATCCACTTCCACCTCGTGCTGAAGCTGCTGCCACTAGTCATGGCCGAGACGATGAAATGCCAGCAACGTCGTCTGCCAAGGCCGATGCCCAATGTCATAGTACAGAGCATGTCAAATCCAAAACACCAAATATCAGAAAAAAAAAGGACTCCAAAACCTAAAATAAAATTGTCGGAGGAGAAGCGTAAACTTGCCAATATGCCATTTACCACACGGAGTGGCAAGGAACGGCTGAGGCCCTGGCCTATGTTCATGGCTAGTGGTTCAGCTTCACATGAGGATGGAAGCACTCAGCCTCTCGCTAGAAAAATGAAAAGACTCAAGCTGGCAAAAGCAGCACAGCAAAGAACTGTGCATTCTTCGAAATCCCAAATCCGAATTCCGAGCCCACCCGCTGGCGGTGATGCAGGGCAGTCTGGAGCGACTGCTGATGCTGACATCTGGTCCGGACTGAAGGACCTGACAACCATTACGGACATGTCGTCTACTGTCACTGCATATGATTCTCTCACCATTGATAGAATGGTGGAGGATTATATGAGTGACCGCATCCAAGTAGGCACGTCACACAGTCCGTACTTATACTGGCAGGAAAAAGAGGCAATTTGGAGGCCCTTGCACAAACTGGCTTTATTCTACCTAAGTTGCCCTCCCACAAGTGTGTACTCCGAAAGAGTGTTTAGTGCCGCCGCTCACCTTGTCAGCAATCGGCGTACGAGGTTACATCCAGAAAATGTGGAGAAGATGATGTTCATTAAAATGAATTATAATCAATTCCTCCGCGGAGACATTGACCAGCAGCAATTGCCTCCACAAAGTACACAGGGAGCTGACATGGTGGATTCCAGTGGGGACGAATTGATAATCTGTGAGGAGGGGGATGTACACGGTGATATATCGGAGGATGATGATGAGGTGGACATCTTGCCTCTGTAGAGCCAGTTTGTGCAAGGAGAGATTAATTGCTTCTTTTTTGGTGGGGGTCCAAACCAACCCGTCATTTCAGTCACAGTCGTGTGGCAGACCCTGTCACTGAAATGATGGGTTGGTTAAAGTGTGCATGTCCTGTTTTGTTTATACAACATAAGGGTGGGTGGGAAGGGCCCAAGGACAATTCCATCTTGCACCTCTTTTTTCTTTTATTTTTCTTTGCGTCATGTGCTGTTTGGGGAGGGTTTTTTGGAAGGGACATCCTGCGTGACACTGCAGTGCCACTCCTAGATGGGCCCGGTGTTTGTGTCGGCCACTAGGGTCGCTTATCTTTCTCACACAGTCAGCTACCTCATTGCGCCTCTTTTTTTCTTTGCGTCATGTGCTGTTTGGGGAGGGTTTTTTGGAAGGGACATCCTGCGTGACACTGCAGTGCCACTCCTAGATGGGCCAGGTGTTTGTGTCGGCCACTAGGGTCGCTAATCTTACTCACACAGCTACCTCATTGCGCCTCTTTTTTTCTTTGCGTCATGTGCTGTTTGGGGAGGGTTTTTTGGAAGGGACATCCTGCGTGACACTGCAGTGCCACTCCTAGATGGGCCCGGTGTTTGTGTCGGCCACTAGGGTCGCTTATCTTTCTCACACAGTCAGCTACCTCATTGCGCCTCTTTTTTTCTTTGCGTCATGTGCTGTTTGGGGAGGGTTTTTTGGAAGGGACATCCTGCGTGACACTGCAGTGCCACTCCTAGATGGGCCCGGTGTTTGTGTCGGCCACTAGGGTCGCTAATCTTACTCACACAGCTACCTCATTGCGCCTCTTTTTTTCTTTGCGTCATGTGCTGTTTGGGGAGGGTTTTTTGGAAGGGACATCCTGCGTGACACTGCAGTGCCACTCCTAGATGGGCCCGGTGTTTGTGTCGGCCACTAGGGTCGCTGAGCTTAGTCATCCAGCGACCTCGGTGCAAATTTTAGGACTAAAAATAATATTGTGAGGTGTAAGGTGTTCAGAATAGACTGAAAATGAGTGTTAATTATGGTTATTGAGGTTAATAATACTATGGGATCAAAATGACCCCCAAATTCAATGTTTTAAGATGTTTTTTAGGGTTTTTTGAAAAAACCACCCGAATCCAAAACACACCCGAATCCGACAAAAAAAATTCGGTGAGGTTTTGCCAAAACGCGGTCGAACCCAAAACACGGCCGCGGAACCGAACCCAAAACCAAAACACAAAACCCGAAAAATTTCAGGCGCTCATCTCTAGTTCCCATACCAGGAATTCACCACAGATATTTTTCAAACGAGACTTGGTGTGATATATACACCTTATTTTAAGGTACGCTGCCAGCCACATGTTTTTATTTGCATTTGTTCTTATTAAAATTGAGTTACACTATTGTGGTTTCCCTTATCTTTTCTTTCATACATTGGAGATGAAGAATTAATATCCCTCTGAACCAAAAATTGGAAGAAAGATTTGGAGACCCTATGACTCACCAGAAAGAACAAAGAAAGCAATAACATTTTTGGGCATCTTTGGAACTTTTTATTGCATACTTATTTTAATATACCAATAGAGGGACTTCTCTATCTCAACAGGAGATAGCGCAGAAACCACACATCTTTTTCTAAATCAGCTGCAAAGGCAGCAAAATATTTTGACCAAAGTCTAAAGGCCCGTACACATTAAACGATGTCGCTCTGTGAGCGACATCGTCTAATGTTTCCCCTCCCGGGCCGGCCGGCGGCCGACTGTACACACTGAGCGATATGACCGCTCATATCGCTCAGTGACGTCATGCCCCCGCCAGCCCTGCATGAAGGTCGTGGACGACAGTCCACATCCTTCCTGCATGCCCTACCGACAGCGAAGATTGTTGCCGACCCGCGGGGCCGCGCATCGTTTGTCGCTGGCTGCATACACACTTAACGATAAAATGAGCGACGTCGCTCATTAAATCGTTAAGTGTGTACGGACCTTAAACAATTTGGTTTGGTTAATAAAATAATTTTGCACAGAACAGTGATGTTATACGAACATTTTCATTAAACATTTAAAAAATCAAATGTTTATTCTTACAGTGAAATTTTACATTTCTGAATAAAAAAAATAAATTTAAAAAAAGCGATGAAATTCCATAGACAAAAAACCTTATGGTTTCACATGTCCCATTAAGGCTTCTTAGACATGATCGAAATTTCAGAAACCTGTTGTAACTCTTCCACTCAAACTCCAAAAAGCAATGAAATTCCGATCATTAAGGCTGACGCCTTAATGGACGTGTTCCTTGCGCAATACAGATATGGTATGCCATCACAGCCTGTGGGTAAGTGCAGATTCAGCACTCTCACAGAGTGAGATTGCTGTCACTCACACAATGGTGGAGCTGCTAATTCACAGATGTGTGTGCTCATTGGAATACACACATGCAGTCTATGCAACTGAAGGTCTGAGCGGAAGACAAAGCTGCTCAGATGAGGTAAGAGTGTTGTTGATTGGAGGGAGGAGAGCGGTGTGGATGGGGGAACAGAAGTGTGTGGATAGAGGGAACACTAAGCAGCACTAATGGGGGGGACAGAGAAACACAGGGGGTAATTCAGACCGCAGCAGCAGCAGCGATTGCAGTCTGAATTAGTTTGTGAGGTGCGCACGTGCAATGGCCGCACTGCGCGTGCGTACCCCAGGAGCCCAGTGAGATGCTATCACCCTGCCTGATTGATAGGCAGAGGTGGTTGCGGGGAAGGAGGGGGGCGTGCAAACAGCGTTAGAATGCCATTGGCAGGGCATGGTCTGCACAACGGAGGCGTTTCCGGACCACTGGGGGGTGGGCTGTGGCGGTTATCCCCCTGCCAAGAGCGCAGGATCCACTAAATTT
Source organism: Pseudophryne corroboree (assembly GCF_028390025.1). Taxonomy (NCBI): domain Eukaryota; kingdom Metazoa; phylum Chordata; class Amphibia; order Anura; family Myobatrachidae; genus Pseudophryne; species Pseudophryne corroboree. The sequence continues at coordinate 72,094 of NW_026970084.1, read as the reverse complement.
ACCTTCAGGATGTCAGCTACATGAATAGGGTAAGAGTGGTGTGGATAGGGGGTAGATTAAGCAGCAAGTATGGGAAGGGAGACAGAGCGGTGCAGATGGGGGAAATGGTGCAGATGGGTTGAAAACACTGGCATGGATGGGTAGAAAACTGGTGCAGATGGGAGAGAAGACAGTGTGCCATGTACTGGAGGAGGCAGAGTGACGTTGAAGAAGGAAACACTGAGCAGCACAGAGAGAAGGAAACAGTGGTACAGACAATGCACAGGTGGGGAAAGACAGATGGTACAGATAAGTTAGTACAGACTAGCACAGATGGGAGAACACAGCAGTAGGGATTGGGGAAGACCGGGCAGCATGGGGGTGTATAGGGGAAGTAAGTGTAGATGCATAGACCGTAGATGGGGTATTATAGTTTAGCAATTAACCAAGATGTTTGAGGGAGCTAAATGTGTATACTAAGTGAGATGGATGTATGGAGTTAGAAGGATGTTGTAACAAGGTGGCTTTGTTGTGTTGACTGAATGGGATGGTTGTGGGCACTGTGTGGGATGGGAGCACCACAAAACTGCTCAGACCTTCAGTTGCATAGACTGCATGTGTGTATTCCAATGAGCACACAAATCTGTGAATTAGCAGCTCCACCATTGTGTGAGTGACAGCAATCTCACTCTGTGAGAGTGCTGAATCTGCACTTACCCACAGGCTGTGATGGCATACCATATCTGTATTGCGCAAGGAACACGTCCATTAAGGCGTCAGCCTTAATGATCGGAATTTCATTGCTTTTTGGAGTTTGAGTGGAAGAGTTACAACAGGTTTCTGAAATTTCGATCATGTCTAAGAAGCCTTAATGGGACATGTGAAACCGTAAGGTTTTTTGTCTATGGAATATATATATATATATATATATCACAAACATATATGATTCATACATATATCACACACACATACATGATACATACATGAGAAAGACCTGGGATGGTGATGAAGCCAGGGCCCCCTGCTGATGTTGCATTGAGGAAGGCAGTGTTCCAGGGCGGATGCCAGTCGGGGAGAGCGCCGCGCAGCCCGGGAAAAATACTGCTGAGGAGCTACATCTGGAAGAGCCCCTGGGAGGGAGAGTGCCACATGCCCCATCCTGCGCGGCAGACTCTGCAGGCCTGCACATGGGAAGGGAGGTCTCTGGCCACACATACTCACCCTTCTGCTGAAGCCCCGCTGCTGTCCCCATCAGCGATCTCCAGCGGGGAGCGGGGCCAGGATGAACCTCAACCTGTGAGAACTATCTTCATGATCAAGAGATCTCATATGCAAGATAAGTATGTGTTGGGATAGGGCTGGGGAGGGCGGCTGCTCGGGCACACCCCCGTCAAGTTAAGGAGATTTAACTGAGGAAGCACAAGGGAACTCTCGTCTGGGGACAACAACTGCAGGGAGACCACATCTTTTCAGATGAACATGGGAGGGCGGAAGGCTGCCTAATACTGAAGCACCCTCAGACATTAAACCATATGCAACAACTATTGCAATCATTCCTGGGGGAAGGTCTGCAGCAGACGGATTTGCATACAGTGATGTCATCCAAGCAGTGGGCCAAAGTTGGCTGGAACCCTCATCTGTATATGAAAAGAGAAAAGGGGCATGCAGGGCATGGCGGCCTTTTGCGGCGCTTGGATAACCCCAAGTTTGCATTAAACACCCCGACCCTCCTTCGGTGTGGGGCTCATGTTGGCAATGCCCAAGCCCCTGAACCATTCAAGCTGATTTCTTGCAGCAGCTGGGCACTGTAACAGCTTCAGAGCTGCTCTACAAGACAAGTAAAAGGGTGTGGGCCCTGCAGCACCACCTGTAGTTTGCATACACACATATATAGGACAGCATCTCTTATATGCCCCAGGGTCAATAAAATAGTATCCTTGTCTAGGCTATCCATCCCCTCAGATAAGGTATTTGTCCATGCCGCTACAGCACTACACACCCAGGCCGACGCAATTGCCGGTCTGAGTAAGGTACCTGAATGTGTATAAATGGACTTCAGGGTAATCTCCTGTTTGCGGTCAGCACACTCTTTGAGGGTAGCCGTATCCTGGGACGGGAGGGCTACCTTCTTGGATAAGCGTGTTAATGCTTTGTCCACCCTAGGGGAGGATTCCCATCGTAACCTATCCGTTGATGGGAAAGGATACGCCATAAGAATCCTTTTGGAAATCTGCAGTCTTTTATCTGGAGATTCCCAAGCTTTTTCACATAACTCGTTCAGCTCGTGTGAGGGGGGAAAGGTTACCTCAGGCTTCTTACCCTTGTACATATGTACCCTCTTGTCAGCGACAGGGGGTTCCTCTGTGATGTGCAAAACATCTTTTATTGCCATAATCATAAATCGAATGGATTTTGCCAATTTTGGCTGTAACTTTGCATCATCGTAATCGACACTGGAGTCAGAATCCGTGTCGGTATCTGTGTCAACAATCTGGGATAGTGGGCGCTTATGAGACCCTGACAGTCCCTGCAACATAGGATCAGGCATGGGTTTAAACCCTGACTGTCCCATAGCTTCTGCCTTGTCTAATCTTTTGTGCAATGAGTTTACACTAGCATTTAAAACATTCCACATATCCATCCAATCAGCTGTCGGCGGAGACACCACATTCATTTGCTCCCGCTCCTCTCTAATATAGCCTTCTTCCTCAGACATGTCGACACACGTGTACCGACACACTACACACACAGGGAATGCTTTTTCTGAAGACAGTTTCCCCACAAGGCCCTTTGGAGAGACAGAGAGAGAGTATGCCAGCACACCCCCCAGCGCTATATAACCCAGGAATAAAACAGTAACTTAATGTTTGCCCAGTAGTGCTGCTGTATGTAATTTGCGAATTATGTGCCCCCCCCTCTTTTCAACCCTCTTGTCTAACGTGGTATAAGCAGGGTAGAGTCCGGGGAGCTTCCTCTCAGCGGTGCTGTGGAGAAAAAATGGCGCTGGTGAGTGCTGAGGGAGAAGCCCCGCCCCCTCGGAGGCGGGCTTCTGTCCCGCTTAAACTGTAAAATTGGTGGGGGCTTATACATATATAAAGTGCCCAGCTGTATATATGTTATATTTTTGCGAAAGAGGTTTATATTGCTGCCCAGGGCGCCCCCCCTGCGCCCTGCACCCTTACAGTGACCGGAGTATGTGAGGTGTATGGGAGCAAAGGCGCACAGCTGCAGTGCTGTGCGTTACCTCAGTGAAGATCATGAAGTCTTCTGCCGCCTCTGAAGTCTTCTTTTCTTCTCATACTCACCCGGCTTCTATCTTCCGGCTCTGCGAGGGGGACGGCGGCGCGGCTCTGGGACGGACGGCGAGGGTGAGATCCTGCGTACCAATCCCACTGGAGCTAATGGTGTCCAGTAGCCTAAGAAGCAGGACCTTGCAACTCAGAGAGTAGGGCTGCTTCTCTCCCCTCAGTCCCTCGATGAGGGAGTCTGTTGCCAGCAGTGCTCCCTGAAAATTAAAAACCTAACAAAATACTTTCTGTCAGAAAGCTCAGGAGAGCTCCTGAAAAGCACCCAGTCTCCACTGGGTACAGTATCAAACTGAGGTCTGGAGGAGGGGCATAGAGGGAGGAGCCAGTGCACACCCAGAACTAAAGTCTTTCTTAAAGTGCCCATGTCTCCTGCGGAGCCTATCTATCCCCATGGTCCTTACGGAGTCCCCAGCATCCTCTAGGACGTTAGAGAAAATAGGATTTTAATACCTACCGGTAAATCCTTTTCTCTTAGTCCGTAGAGGATGCTGGGCACCCGTCCCAGTGCGTACTGTGTTTGCAGTTATTAAATGGCCCTTAACTCCAGAACATTTATGTGGAGATGAAAACATCCAAGGAAGACTTGACCATCTTCCTTGGATGTTTTCCCCCTGTGTGACTGCTCTCCAGCCTCGGAGGGTTGCATCCGTGGTCCCTAGGATCCCGTCCTGGATCCCGAACCATCGCCCCTCTAGGTGGTGAGAACTGTGCAGCCACCAATGGAGTGAGATTCTGGTCTTGGAAGACAGGATTATCCTCCGGTGCATGTGTAGGTGGGATCCGGACCACTTGTCCAACAGGTCCCACTGGAACACTCTGGCATGGAACCTGCCAAACTGAATGGCCTCGTAGGCCGCAACCATCTTTCCCAGCAACTGAATGCATTGATGGATTAACACTCTTGCTGGTTTCAGAATTTGTTTGACCAGACTCTGGATCTCCAGAGCCTTTCCACTAGAAGAAAACCTCTTCTGTGTCCAGTATCACTCCCAAAAACAACAACCGCGTCATTGGGACCAACTGCGATTTTGGCAAGTTTAGGAGCCAACCATGTTGTTGAAGAACTGTCAGGGAGAGTAGATGTTTTGCACCAACTGGTCCCTGGATCTCGCCTTTATCAGGAGATCATCCAAGTACGGGATAATTGTGACTCCTTGCTTGCGAAGAAGGACCATCATTTCCGCCATCACCCTGGTGAAAATCCTCGGAGCCGTGGACAGACCAAACGGCAATGTCTGAAATTGGTAATGACAATCCTGAATTGCAAACCTCAGGTAGCTTGATGCAGTGGCTAAATGGGAACATATAAGTAGGCATCCTTTATGTCTACCAAAACCATGAAATCTCCTTTATCCCCCGGACTGGAGATCACTACCCTGAGAGATTCCATCTTGAAATTGAATTTCTTTAGGTAGAAATTAAGGGATTTCAGATTTAAGATTGGTCTGACTGAGCCGTCCGGCTTCGGGACCACGAAGAGGCTTGAATAAAAACCTTCTCCCTGCTGACTAAGGCTGATTTGAACAATCGGTGAGGGGGAACGTCTTGAAACCCCAGTTTGTACCCTTGGGACACTATTTGTAAAACCCACGAGTCCAGGTCCGAATGAATCTAGAACTGACTGAAGAGTTTTAGACGTGCCCCCCACTGGTGCGGGCTCCTGCAAGAGAGCCCCAGCGTCATGCAGTGGATTTGGCAGAAGCAGAGGACGATCTCTGCTCCTGCGATCTTGAAGAGGCTACAGACCTCTTCCCTCTTTTCCTTCCTCTACCTGCAAAGAAAGGGGAATCTTAACTTCTTGCATATCTATTGGGCCGAAATGACTGCGTCAGATAATGATGCGTCTTCATCCGTTGAGAGGGAACATAGGGCAAGAAGGATGACTTACCTGCGGGAGCTGCCGAGATCAAATTAACTAGGCCGTCGCCAAACAAGGCTTCACCTTCATAGGGAAGAGACTCCCTTTCTTCTTGGAGTCAGCATCAGCATTCCCTTGGTGAATCCACAATGCCCTCCTATCCCAAACTGCCATGAAATTGGCCCGTGAGCACTTGTGCCCGGTGTAGGATTTTTAAATATGTGTAGTTTACTGTATGCAAGGGTTTAAAACCTTTTAGGAACTGAGATCTAAGGTGTATTACATGTAGTTTAAAAAAAACAAAAAAGGTTTATTTTATGGCAGTAGTTTCCAAACTGGGGTTCTTGCACTGGTAGCATAGTTTGGTGGTCCAGGACCAATTAAAATTATTTATACTTTATTAAAGTGGCAAAACCATTCCCTCACAACATAACTGAACCTGAGGATGACATGCTATAAACACAATTTACTTAATTTTATATTTTTTTCTGAATTTCTCAATAAAAAAAACTTTGGCCTAGGGGTGCCGTGAAACAAATTTTGATACTCTAGGGCAGGGGTGTCAAACCCATGGGCCGCATGCCGCCCCCAATGCATCCTTTTGTGGCCCACAGGCCGAGGTCCGACACGGGTCCTTTTGTGGCCCGATCACCTTGCTTAGAGCGAGGGCAGGAGAGTGCAGCCAGAGTCTTTGCTTTCTATGTGCGGCACCATCTTCCCGAAGAGATCACCGGGAAGATAGTGCCCCTTCCACTGGCTACAGCACAGGTATACTGGGGTGGGGTAGCAAACTGGGGGCCCCAATGGGCCCCTCCAGCAGTCCCTCTACCAAAACACGTCTTTTGGTGGTTTTGCGGTGTTGTTATAACTACATGGTGACGATACTGTAGCACAGAGATTTTCAACCATTTACAACTCACGTCACACAGAACAAGATTTAAATATTGACAAGGCACACTGAAATATAATGGTGATGCATGGTGCAGTATCGTGTCCTAGGATGTCATGTCGCAGCTTCTCCATAGGTAACGCCTGAACAGGCCCGGTGACAGGGGGGACAAAGGGGACACTTGTTCAGGGCTCCAAGTATTAAGAACAGAAATAATGGGGCCACAGTGCCAATATTGCTTTTTAAAGTGTATCCACCAACTGCTCAATTTAAGCAGGAAAACAATTAACAGGCCAACTAAACCCTCCCCCCTCCTTTTACCCCATCACTTTGTCCAGTCCCTGTGGTCCATACTGTATTGCCATTATTATGCATTTTGCTGTGCTGGCCCTTTTCTGAATGTCCCTGCCACCGCCACCGAAGAGCTGGATAGCCCAGTATGAAAACCACCTGCCGGCCTCACTGACGGTCCGAGTCAAAGGCTCCATTTTTTTTAAAGATCCCTCTGCCAAGTTAAGGGGGGGTTGAGGGGGCCCCAGAGATATCAGTGTACTGGGCCCCGAGATTTCTGTTGCTGGCCCTGACCCTCAGGGGCGTATCTACCCCTTGGCCAGGATGGCACTTGCCAGGGGCACCATCCAGCTGTGCCAACCGTGGCTAAGGGATAGAGTTCTGCAGTCTCGAAAGGGCGCCATGGCAATCAGCGTGGGACTGACCAATTAGACGGTGAGGGAAGGATACTGAAATTGTCCCAACCCTGTTACAGTTTGAAACTAGAGATGAGCGCCGGAAATTTTTCGGGTTTTGTGTTTTGGTTTTGGGTTCGGTTCCGCGGCCGTGTTTTGGGTTCGACCGCGTTTTGGCAAAACCTCACCGAATTTTTTTTGTCGGATTCGGGTGTGTTTTGGATTCGGGTGTTTTTTTCAAAAAACCCTAAAAAACAGCTTAAATCATAGAATTTGGGGGTAATTTTGATCCAAAAGTATTATTAACCTCAAAAAACATAATTTACACTCATTTTCAGCCTATTCTGAACACATCACACCTCACAATATTATTTTTAGTCCTAAAATTTGCACCGAGGTCGCTGTGTGAGTAAGATAAGCGACCCTAGTGGCCGACACAAACACCGGGCCCATCTAGGAGTGGCACTGCAGTGTCACGCAGGATGTCCCTTCCAAAAAACCCTCCCCAAACAGCACATGACGCAAAGAAAAAAAGAGGCGCAATGAGGTAGCTGTGTGAGTAAGATTAGCGACCCTAGTGGCCGACACAAACACCGGGCCCATCTAGGAGTGGCACTGCAGTGTCACGCAGGATGTCCCTTCCAAAAAACCCTCCCCAAACAGCACATGACGCAAAGAAAAAAAGAGGCGCAATGAGGTAGCTGACTGTGTGAGAAAGATAAGCGACCCTAGTGGCCGACACAAACACCGGGCCCATCTAGGAGTGGCACTGTAGTGTCACGCAGGATGTCCCTTCCAAAAAACCCTCCCCAAACAGCACATGACGCAAAGAAAAAAAGAGGCGCAATGAGGTAGCTGACTGTGTGAGAAAGATAAGCGACCCTAGTGGCCGACACAAACACCGGGCCCATCTAGGAGTGGCACTGCAGTGTCACGCAGGATGTCCCTTCCAAAAAACCCTCCCCAAACAGCACATGACGCAAAGAAAAAAAGAGGCGCAATGAGGTAGCTGACTGTGTGAGAAAGATAAGCGACCCTAGTGGCCGACACAAACACCGGGCCCATCTAGGAGTGGCACTGCAGTGTCACGCAGGATGTCCCTTCCAAAAAACCCTCCCCAAACAGCACATGACGCAAAGAAAAAAAGAGGCGCAATGAGGTAGCTGTGTGAGTAAGATTAGCGACCCTAGTGGCCGACACAAACACCGGGCACATCTAGGAGTGGCACTGCAGTGTCACGCAGGATGTCCCTTCCAAAAAACCCTCCCCAAACAGCACATGACGCAAAGAAAAAAAGAGGCGCAATGAGGTAGCTGTGTGAGTAAGATTAGCGACCCTAGTGGCCGACACAAACACCGGGCCCATCTAGGAGTGGCACTGCAGTGTCACGCAGGATGTCCCTTCCAAAAAACCCTCCCCAATCAGCACATGATGCAAAGAAAAAGAAAAGAAAAAAGAGGTGCAAGATGGAATTATCCTTGGGCCCTCCCACCCACCCTTATGTTGTATAAACAAAACAGGACATGCACACTTTAACCAACCCATCATTTCAGTGACAGGGTCTGCCACACGACTGTGACTGATATGACGGGTTGGTTTGGACCCCCCCCAAAAAAGAAGCAATTAATCTCTCCTTGCACAAACTGGCTCTACAGAGGCAAGATGTCCACCTCATCTTCACCCTCCGATATATCACCGTGTACATCCCCCTCCTCACAGATTATCAATTCGTCCCCACTGGAATCCACCATCTCAGCTCCCTGTGTACTTTGTGGAGGCAATTGCTGCTGGTCAATGTCTCCGCGGAGGAATTGATTATAATTCATTTTAATGAACATCATCTTCTCCACATTTTCTGGATGTAACCTCGTACGCCGATTGCTGACAAGGTGAGCGGCGGCACTAAACACTCTTTCGGAGTACACACTTGTGGGAGGGCAACTTAGGTAGAATAAAGCCAGTTTGTGCAAGGGCCTCCAAATTGCCTCTTTTTCCTGCCAGTATAAGTACGGACTGTGTGACGTGCCTACTTGGATGCGGTCACTCATATAATCCTCCACCATTCTATCAATGTTGAGAGAATCATATGCAGTGACAGTAGACGACATGTCCGTAATCGTTGTCAGGTCCTTCAGTCCGGACCAGATGTCAGCATCAGCAGTCGCTCCAGACTGCCCTGCATCACCGCCAGCGGGTGGGCTCGGAATTCTGAGCCTTTTCCTCGCACCCCCAGTTGCGGGAGAATGTGAAGGAGGAGATGTTGACAGGTCGCGTTCCGCTTGACTTGACAATTTTGTCACCAGCAGGTCTTTCAACCCCAGCAGACCTGTGTCTGCCGGAAAGAGAGATCCAAGGTAGGCTTTAAATCTAGGATCGAGCACGGTGGCCAAAATGTAGTGCTCTGATTTCAACAGATTGACCACCCGTGAATCCTTGTTAAGCGAATTAAGGGCTGCATCCACAAGTCCCACATGCCTAGCGGAATCGCTCCGTGTTAGCTCCTTCTTCAATGCCTCCAGCTTCTTCTGCAAAAGCCTGATGAGGGGAATGACCTGACTCAGGCTGGCAGTGTCTGAACTGACTTCACGTGTGGCAAGTTCAAAGGGCATCAGAGCCTTGCACAACGTTGAAATCATTCTCCACTGCACTTGAGACAGGTGCATTCCATCTCCTATATCGTGCTCAATTGTATAGGCTTGAATGGCCTTTTGCTGCTCCTCCAACCTCTGAAGCATATAGAGGGTTGAATTCACCTCGTTACCACTTCTTGCTTCAGATGATGGCAGGGCAGGTTCAGTAGTTTTTGGTGGTGCTCCAGTCTTCTGTACGTGGTGCCTGTACGCCGAAAGTGTCCCGCAATTTTTCTGGCCACCGACAGCATCTCTTGCACGCCCCTGTCGTTTTTTAAAAAATTCTGCACCACCAAATTCAAGGTATGTGCAAAACATGGGACGTGCTGGAATTTGCCCATATTTAATGCACACACAATATTGCTGGCGTTGTCCGATGCCACAAATCCACAGGAGAGTCCAATTGGGGTAAGCCATTCCGCGATGATCTTCCTCAGTTGCCGTAAGAGGTTTTCAGCTGTGTGCGTATTCTGGAAAGCGGTGATACAAAGCGTAGCCTGCCTAGGAAAGAGTTGGCGTTTGCGAGATGCTGCTACTGGTGCCGCCACTGCTGTTCTTGCGGCGGGAGTCCATACATCTACCCAGTGGGCTGTCACAGTCATATAGTCCTGACCCTGCCCTGCTCCACTTGTCCACATGTCCGTGGTTAAGTGGACATTGGGTACAACTGCATTTTTTAGGACACTGGTGAGTCTTTTTCTGACGTCCGTGTACATTCTCGGTATCGCCTGCCTAGAGAAGTGGAACCTAGATGGTATTTGGTAACGGGGGCACACTGCCTCAATAAATTGTCTAGTTCCCTGTGAACTAACGGCGGATACCGGACGCACGTCTAACACCAACATAGTTGTCAAGGACTCAGTTATCCGCTTTGCAGTAGGATGACTGCTGTGATATTTCATCTTCCTCGCAAAGGACTGTTGAACAGTCAATTGCTTACTGGAAGTAGTACAAGTGGGCTTACGACTTCCCCTCTGGGATGACCATCGACTCCCAGCGGCAACAACAGCAGCGCCAGCAGCAGTAGGCGTTACACGCAAGGATGCATCGGAGGAATCCCAGGCAGGAGAGGACTCGTCAGACTTGCCAGTGACATGGCCTGCAGGACTATTGGCATTCCTGGGGAAGGAGGAAATTGACACTGAGGGAGTTGGTGGGGTGGTTTGCGTGAGCTTGGTTACAAGAGGAAGGGATTTACTGGTCAGTGGACTGCTTCCGCTGTCACCCAAAGTTTTTGAACTTGTCACTGACTTATTATGAATGCGCTGCAGGTGACGTATAAGGGAGGATGTTCCGAGGTGGTTAACGTCCTTACCCCTACTTATTACAGCTTGACAAAGGGAACACACGGCTTGACACCTGTTGTCCGCATTTCTGGTGAAATACCTCCACACCGAAGAGCTGATTTTTTTGGTATTTTCACCTGGCATGTCAACGGCCATATTCCTCCCACGGACAACAGGTGTCTCCCCGGGTGCCTGACTTAAACAAACCACCTCACCATCAGAATCCTCCTGGTCAATTTCCTCCCCAGCGCCAGCAACACCCATATCCTCCTCATCCTGGTGTACTTCAACACTGACATCTTCAATCTGACTATCAGGAACTGGACTGCGGGTGCTCCTTCCAGCACTTGCAGGGGGCATGCAAATAGTGGAAGGCGCATGCTCTTCACGTCCAGTGTTGGGAAGGTCAGGCATCGCAAACGACACAATTGGACTCTCCTTGTGGATTTGGGATTTCAAAGAACGCACAGTTCTTTGCGGTGCTTTTGCCAGCTTGAGTCTTTTCAGTTTTCTAGCGAGAGGCTGAGTGCTTCCATCCTCATGTGAAGCTGAACCACTAGCCATGAACATAGGCCAGGGCCTCAGCCGTTCCTTGCCACTCCGTGTGGTAAATGGCATATTGGCAAGTTTACGCTTCTCCTCCGACAATTTTATTTTAGGTTTTGGAGTCCTTTTTTTTCTGATATTTGGTGTTTTGGATTTGACATGCTCTGTACTATGACATTGGGCATCGGCCTTGGCAGACGATGTTGCTGGCATTTCATCGTCTCGGCCATGACTAGTGGCAGCAGCTTCAGCACGAGGTGGAAGTGGATCTTGATCTTTCCCTAATTTTGGAACCTCAACTTTTTTGTTCTCCATATTTTATAGGCAGAACTAAAAGGCACCTCAGGTAAACAATGGAGATGGATGGATTGGATACTAGTATACAATTATGGACGGACTGCCACGGTTAGGTGGTATAAAAAAACCACGGTTAGGTGGTATATATTATAATAATAATACAATTATGGATGGACGGACTGCCTGCCGACTGCCGACACAGAGGTAGCCACAGCCGTGAACTACCGCACTGTACACTGGTTGATAAAGAGATAGTAGTATACTCGTAACAACTAGTATGACACTATGACGACGGTATAAAGAATGAAAAAAAAACCACGGTTAGGTGGTATATATTATAATAATAATACAATTATGGATGGACGGACTGCCTGCCGACTGCCGACACAGAGGTAGCCACAGCCGTGAACTACCGCACTGTACACTGGTTGATAAAGAGATAGTAGTATACTCGTAACAACTAGTATGACACTATGACGACGGTATAAAGAATGAAAAAAAAACCACGGTTAGGTGGTATATATTATAATAATAATACAATTATGGATGGACGGACTGCCTGCCGACTGCCGACACAGAGGTAGCCACTGCCGTGAACTACCGCACTGTACACTGGTTGATAAAGAGATAGTAGTATACTCGTAACAACTAGTATGACACTATGACGACGGTATAAAGAATGAAAAAAAAACCACGGTTAGGTGGTATATATTATAATAATAATACAATTATGGATGGACGGACTGCCTGCCGACTGCCGACACAGAGGTAGCCACAGCCGTGAACTACCGCACTGTACACTGGTTGATAAAGAGATAGTAGTATACTCGTAACAACTAGTATGACACTATGACGACGGTATAAAGAATGAAAAAAAAACCACGGTTAGGTGGTATATATTATAATAATAATACAATTATGGATGGACGGACTGCCTGCCGACTGCCGACACAGAGGTAGCCACAGCCGTGAACTACCGCACTGTACACTGGTTGATAAAGAGATAGTAGTATACTCGTAACAACTAGTATGACACTATGACGACGGTATAAAGAAAGAAAAAAAAATACCACGGTTAGGTGGTATATATTGTAATACAATTATGGATGGACGGACTGCCTGCCGAGTTCCGACTGCCGACACAGAGGTAGCCACAGCCGTGAACTACCGCACTGTACTGTGTCTGCTGCTAATATAGACTGGTTGATAAAGAGATAGTATACAATACATACAACAATATACTACTATACTGGTGGTCAGGCACTGGTCACCACTAGTCACACTGGCAGTGGCACTCCTGCAGCAAAAGTGTGCACTGTTTAATTTTAAATTAATATAATATTATGTACTCCTGGGGGCTCCTGCTATAACAACCTGCAGTGCTCCCCAGTCTCCCCCACAATTATTATAAGCTTTGCCTTTTATACATTGATGTGCAGCACACTGGGCTGAGCTGAGTGCACACAGACTGAGTCACACTGTGTGACTGGCTGCTGCTGTGTATCGTTTTTTTTCAGGCAGAGAACGGATATAGCAGAGAACGGATATATTATATTAAAATAAATAAAAGTTAACTAACAACAACTGCACTGGTCACTGTGGTAAACTCTGTCTGACTCTGCACAATCTCTCTCTCTCTTCTAATCTAATTTCTAATGGAGAGGACGCCAGCCACGTCCTCTCCCTATCAATCTCAATGCACGTGTGAAAATGGCGGCGACGCGCGGCTCCTTATATAGAATCCGAGTCTCGCGAGAATCCGACAGCGTCATGATGACGTTCGGGCGCGCTCGGGTTAACCGAGCAAGGCGGGAGGATCCGAGTCTGCTCGGACCCGTGAAAAAAACATGAAGTTCGTGCGGGTTCGGTTTCAGAGAAACCGAACCCGCTCATCTCTATTTGAAACGCCCCTCAACTGCTGTCCACTGCTTCACTCCTAGCTCTGCCCCTTTGAAATTATTAATCCCTACCCCCCGGTAGGCGGAGTTCTCCAGGCCCATACTCAGGAGTCACCACTGCTGTACATTATGTGCCGGTTGTAGAGGCAGAGCGGGGAACATCAGAGAACGCCACAAATTACACAGTGGGCAAGGAGATGGCTGGAGACAGCTGCACAGCCATGCCTTGCAAGTTCGAGAGAGCTGTTGAATTTCAGCACTTCAAGTCAGAGCCTGCCCCCTGCTGCCCAAGCAGTCCGTGACAGTTAGTGTCGAGGAGGGGGGGATTTGTGCATGTGTGCTATCAGTGTGTGTGTGGGGGGGGTGGGGGGGTGGAGGATGTGTGTGACTGTGAGGGAGCTGTCAGTGTCAGTGGGGAGAGGAGCAGGAGGGAGTTGTCAGTGTGTGGAAGTGATGAGAGTTGTCAGTACTGGGGAAATGTGTGTGTGTGTGTGTGTGTGTGTGTGTGTGTGTACTAGATTTAGGAGTGTGTGTTTGTGAGAGGTTTCAGTTGGGGAATTAGAGTTCATACAGTAATTAAATGTTTTCATATTGAGAACTACATCTCCCAGCATATACAGTGTGCTGGGTATGCTAACAAGCTTTATTTAAAAGTTTAAAAAACATTGCTTTTATGACTGCAATGGTTAAAAAGGGAGAGCTATAAATCAATTTATCAGTGAATGATCGCAGTTTGAGCTGTTACATTTTACTGAACCACCTATCCCTCCACACTCACTACCTGTCCTCAGGATACATTTACCATCCCGGCAGACGGTATACCGGCGGTCATTTGACCGATGTTGGAATCCTGACACCACTTGGGAGACTGGTGCCGGCACACAGACAGCCAACATCCCGAAGGCGAGTATTGGAGGGAGGGTTAGGACCGGGGGAGCGGGTGTTAGGGAAGGCACTAGGAGGGGGGGGGGGGGTTAGTCCTAGCTGCCACCCCCTGAGGGTTAGCCCTATCCGCCACCCCCCCAGAGGATTAGGATTAGGTATCATGTGACTGCTGGAATCCCGAGCGCCGGATGCCATACCCAACCCCCTTTACTTTTTCAGGCATTTCTATCTCTCCTCTCTCTATGGTGTTCCGATTGCCCACTTTCCCTTGTGCTTTTCTCTCTCTCTCTCTCCTTTGTTTAGAGCATCAGTTTCTGTAGTCCACTTTATCCTTATTTTTTCCAGTGTTTCACTATCTCTCTGATGTAATGAGGATGTATGGTCTAGAGGGATCAGTAATGCATTGTACTGTATAGAGGCGTCAGGGATGTAGCGTAGGGTATAGAGGCGTCAGGGATGTAGCGTAGGTTATAGAGGCATCAGGAATGTAGCGTAGGGAATAGAGGCATCAGGGATGTAGCGTAGGGTATAGAGGCGTCAGGGATGTAGCATAGGGAATAGAGGCGTCAGGGATGTAGCGTAGGGAATAGAGGCGTCAGGGATGTAGCGTAGGGAATATGGGCATCAGGGATGTACTAGCAGGTATATAGAGGTCAGTATACTGTATAGAGGGGTCAGTAATGCAGTGATGGTTATAGAAAGGTCAGTGATGTAGTGTAGGGTATAGAGGGGTCAGTTATGTAGTGTGGGGTAAAGAGGGGTCAGTAAAGATACTAAGCTGAAGTACTTAGAACACTTCTTGAATTAAGACACAACCTGCAAGAAAAAGTATGCAATATGGGTGAAAAGGCAAATGTCAGAGGTCTGATACAAGTGACCAGCTCCACACCTTGCACCACATAGCGTTATGTTAAACTGGGATATGTTCTTTTTTGGTGTGTGTGTGTGTGTGTGTATGTGTGTGTGTGGGGGGGGGGGGGGGTGCCAAAGGAAATTTTTGCCATTGGCTCCTTTGGTCTAGAACCAGCCCTGATCACAAAATATTTTTGTCTGAGCAGACTGGACACTGATCAGCGTTGGCTCATTCTCAGCCCCCCGCCCAGCCTCTGCTGCCAACAGACTGCTATTAGCTAGTTAACCTTCTGCCTTCCCTATCTATGACAAAGACTTCTGCTAATGCTACCAGACTGTTCTCAGTGGCTTCACACCAACAGTGAATCCCAGCCGATGATGTAGGGCAGCGTGTGGGGGAGGGGGTCAGTTGCTGTGGCTCCAACATGGTAACCGCCAATGGACTGCAATGCTTTATCGATAGGGGGGGCGCCAGTGCCTTACTTTGCCAGGGGCGCTTGGACCCCTAGCTACACCTCTGTTGACCCTAACCGATACCCCTAAACTAACCATAATTCCTGCAGTAAAAATCCATGTTTCTATGTATATAGGGGGTCATTCCGAGTTGATCGCATGCTGCCGTTGTTCGCTGCGTAGCAATCAGTTGAAAAAAAATGGCTAATCTGTGCATGCGCATGCTCCGTAATGTGCATGCGCATCGTACGGGTACAAAGTCCATTGTGGTTTTGCACTAGTTCTAGCGATTATTCCAATCACAGAACAGGCCACAAGGAGATTGACAGAAAGAGGGCGTTTCTGGGTGTCAACTGACCGTTTTCAGGGAGTGCTTGGAAAAATGCAGGCGTGGCAGAAGAAATGCAGACGTGGCTGGGCATTCGCTGGATGGGTGTGTGACATCAAAAGCCGTCCCTCGGTTGTTAGAATCAACGCACACGAAGTGTAACTACAGTGCTGGTCTTATTTTGAAACGATTTTGCAGGCGCTCTGCTACTCAAGTATTCGCACTTCTCCAAAGTGAATATACACTCTCCAGTGGGCAGCGACAATGCGTTTGCATGGCTGCTAAAAACTGCTAGCGAGCAATCAACTCAGAATGACCCCCATAGTGTATTGCAAGAAAATATCTGTAAATCCAATGGTACCGTAAGTGCGGTATATACTCGCACTTCTTTGCGATGTGAGAACATCTCCCCTAAGTGAAGTCAGCCCTATGAATAGAGTTTGTGTGATCCCTGTGCAGCAGTCACAGAAAGGGTTCATCTCTGCAGTTTGTCACTCAAATTACATTGCTGCATTTTTTCTAGAAGTGGATCTGAGAGCTGTTACCCGCAGACCAGCTACAATAATTATCCTGGGTACTCACTAGACCAGTGGTTTCTTAAACTGCACCCTGGGGTGCCTCAGGACACTTGCAGGGGTGCCTTGGATTGGTGGTCCAGGACCAATTCAAAATATTTATAGTTAGTGTTATAGGCAAAACCAGTGCTGTTGGCTGGCAATCATAACATATGTGCACAAGCAGAAGCAAATCCTGTCCCCTACCAAAGGGCCAGTGCTAGGGTGTTTGGCGCCTCCCTGCAAACTATTAATTTGGGCCCTCTCTCCAATACTTAATAAAGGGACAGTGCGCTCCTTAAAAACAGAAGGTGTGGTATCACAAGGAAGGGGCATGGCCACACAATAGCACCCCAAATCAAAATACGCCACACAGTAGCACTATCTTATTGTCATTACACCGCATGTAATAATAATAATAATAATACCCACAGTCGCAGTGCCCTTTATACACATAACCACCATATCAGTGCAGCTTACACACATAATGCCAACAGTAGCAGTGCCCCTTCTACACATGCCCATGGTGGCAATCCTTTACATGGCAAATATCAACCTGGTTTTGCCATGTAAAGGATTGCCACTTTAAAAACAAACAAAAACAAAAAAAAACAACAGGAAAAAACACAAAATCTCTCACTTTCTGATTCTCACACCCTATTACATTCCTCCCTATATATTTAAATGTTTCTATTACTGTATGTTCCCTCTTCCCTTCTCCAAACTATACACATCAACATTTTTTTGTATTTCCAGGTAAGTTTTGTGATGTAGGCCATGCACAATTTTAGTTGCCCTAATGTATTTACAGCCTTCTGGAGATATGGCTTCTGGAACTGAACACAGGATTCTAAATGTGGCTGTACCAAGGACCTATACAGTGGCATTACAGGTTGAGTATCCCTTATCCAAAATGCTTGGGACCAGAGGAATTTTGGATATCGGATTTTTCTGTATTTTGGAATAATTGCATACCATAACGAGATATTATGGTGATGGGACCTAAATCTAAGCACAGAAGGCATTTATGTTTCATATACACCTTATACACACAGCCTGAAGGTCATTTTAGCCAATATTTTTTATAACTTTGTGCATTAAACAAAGTGTGTGTACATTCACAGAATTCATTTATGTTTCATATACACCTTATACACACAGTCTGAAGTTCATTTAATACAATACTTTTAATAACTTTGAGTATTAAACAAAGTTTGTGTACACTGAGCCATCAAAACACAAAGGTTTCACTATCTCAGTCTCACTCAAAAAAGTCCGTATTTCGGAATTTTCCGTATTTCGGAATATTTGGATATGGGATACTCAACCTGTATTACTTTTTTCTGCTACTGGTTCTTTAACCTATGCAAACAAGCATCTGACTTGCCTTTCCTATTGCTTTGTTACATTGCTTACCTGAAATAGTAATACTTAGATAGCTTTCCTCTTGCCATTATAATGCCCTTAATATTATAGTTAGCCTTTGCATTTTTGAGACGTGTATGATTTTGCATTTTTTGGCATTAAATGTTGCCATGTTCTTGACCATTCCTCTAGTCCAGGGGCGGAACTGCCAGAGACAACGGAGTCAGTTGCCGCCGGGCTCCAGCCCTAAAGGGGCTTCCTCCATTGCCCCCCGGCTGTTACGTGCCCTTCCTACTAAATAGACAAAGGCGCTACCAGCAGGGTCTCGCAGTTTGTACATTCCATGCCGTAACACCCTTCTTTCCACCTTCACAATGAAGCTATTGGTACTTTGCAAAAAAAAAAAAATTATTAGCATTGCAACTCAGCAGATCAATGCAGTGTGCAGCCACACACTCCATATATCTGCTCAGCCACAAAGCTGATTATTTCTTCACAAAGTACAAGGTGAGCTCCAAATAGAATTCTCTAGCTTAGATTATACCTTTCTATGCAAGGGTAAATAGCTCAATTGTTTGACTGCAATGCCACAGGAAATGGTTTGGATCCAAGACAGTGTGACTGAATAATAAAGAAACCTTAAGATGAGTTCATGAATGTTGTATAAGTATTAGTCAGAGAAGGGGTCAGGAGCATGCTAGGCTGCAAAAAATAAGGTAGGCTGCAAGTGAAAGTAATGATCTCCTATATATTTTCCCAGATCTGTCACTCTGTGTGGCTAACTCTGGGGGAAGTCACAGCAATGGGCGGAGACGGCAACTGCAGGACGATACACCAGTGCCAGCAGCAGACCGTAACAAAGTGACAGATCAAGGAGAATATATAGGAGGTAGGGAGGTGGCCATGGTACATGGCTGGCCAAGGGACACTAGCTCATGTACCCCTTTACCACTGAGGCTGGCCACCAAGGATGGACCTGTCACCAGTGCACATGCAATAACCTCTTCTGCTGCCCTCTTTGCAACTCAGATTGCCCAGTGCTCCCCTTCGCTAACAGTCCACAAAGTTTCCCCATCTCACGATCTGCCTCCTCACCCCCACTTTCATCTCTACAGCACACGCGCATATCATACAAGATCCCATCATGCGTACGTAGGTCTGAAATGCAAGAGGGAGGTTGGGGGGAGATTGGCATGCGCCAGCAACACCACACAGCTCACTGTGACCACAGTGGAGAGGCGCTGCAACAGGACAATACACCAACCTCGGAGCAAGGAACTGCGTCGGTCAGGAGGAGAACTATTTCAATAGCATAAAAAGGTTAATGCGTCCCACCCTATGGACACCAGACTCATCAAGTCACTGTTGCCAGAGTCTCATACAATGACTCTGAACCTCTAAGCACACTATTTGACTGTCCACACCCTGCTGTGCCTATTACCCATCTCCTCCACCACCCTCAACACTGACCCACACATCATTCACCCACAAAGATACAATAAAGGTAGTTTGGATAAATTAGCTAAATGAAATGGATTTAACCAATTTATCTAAATGACCATTTTTGGATGTTTTCCAGTGTTTGTGAGCAAATGGTCAATTGTCATTTGCTGCCACATATTAGCATAATTTTGTTTCAACTAGAAAAAAAAATTGGACAGATAATCTAAGTGTGGATCCAGTTTAAAGGTCCGTATTCACGGCCCGATTTTGGGGAGAGATGTGTGCTGAGCGAACTGCTCAGCACACATCTCTCCACCCGCTCAGCACAGCGTGATGTGTGCTGAGCATACGGGGGGTGGGGGGGGCGCTCATTTCACCCCCTGTGTGGGGCATTCTGTGTGTATCCAGCTTAACAGGTGTGAGCATCATACAACTACTGACTTGCGAGTAACTATACAGCAGCTCCATACCTTGTGACTTGAAGAAACACCAGTTAACCCCGGGAATGCTGCAGTCAAAGCAACAATTCCTCTTCTTACATTCCGCTGCACTTATTGTGGGGTAGCCGCAATCCCTTCTGCTGTACGGTTCCACATTACATTGTTTCTTGTCACTTCCTGTTGATGCAGTAAGGAAACATCCAGGAATTACAGCAGCTTAGTTTTTTTTTTTTTAACTGGGGCAATTTAGCTAGATCACAGGGCAATTTAGCTCCTTTGGTCCTTTTTTAGGACCCGTTAATCAGACAGTTGAGCAAACTGAAAAACAGCTAGCAGGAAATTTCCACTTAAATGGTATTTTCTAATCTTATCTGACCATGACTAAGAATAAAGGATACACAAGATAAACTCTTAGAGCCATGGACCTTATCCATGTTTAAGCTCCATCAAATCTGTAATCAATAGCACTACATGCTCCCACTTTACCACTGTACTATATACTCTACCTGTGTTTTTAAGGTAAAAACACCATTTAACCCCAGTGACACTTGAATTAAAGCAGCAGCCTCTGGAATAGCATTCCTTAGCATTAATCCCAGGAAATCTGCAATCTTCACGCTCTTTGATAGCCATGCTACATTGCTGTTTACTTGGATGGAGCAGAGAGCACAACATCAGGACATAGGAAATATTACAATGCATGATAAGAAAGGTGTGAGCTCTACAGCAAGGCCTCTAACCCTTCGCCAGTGCCAAATACATAGGGCTTAACTCAGATCTGATCACAGCAGCAAATTTATTAGCTAAAACCATGTACACTGCAGGGGGGGGGGGTATAATATGTGCAGAGAGAGTTAGATTTTGGTGCGGTGTGTTCAAACTGAAATCTAAATTGCAGTGTAAAAACAAAACAGCCAGTATTTACCCTGCACACAAACAATATAACCCACCTAAATCTCTCTGCAAATGTTATATCTGCCCCCCCCCCCATCCCTGCAGTGCACATGGTTTTGCCCACTAGCTAACAAATTTGCTGCATCTGGGAATTACAGCATCTTAATATTTCTTTTTACAGAAGGTTCAGCAAATTAAATTATTTAGTGAAATACTGTAATCATAACAGTTACAGGGATATTGTAGGTAGATTTATTGTCAGTGGATAAATGTAAAAATTAAACCCTTAGGCATAGTTCCAAAATGCTGTCATTGCAATCCAGATTTTAAGGATATCATGCTTGAGCACAGGTGACTTAATTAGAACTTCGGTCAATGTGAATTAACCATTGGACTCAACCATGGTTATCCTTAAAACCCAGAGGTCTATTTAAGATCGATCTTAATCGATGTTGGGCTTCCAGGTTGAAAAAAACACACACATTTACTAACATTTTAAAATTTATATAAAAAAAATCATCTGTTCGTAAATGCAGTGCACATGGTTTTGCCCAACTGCTAACAAAAATCCTGCTGCGATCAACTCAGAATTACCCCCCATGGCCCTCATTCCGAGTTGTTCGCTCGCAAGCTGCTTTAAGCAGCATTGCACACGCTAAGCTGCCGCCTACTGGGAGTGAATCTTAGCATCTTAAAATTGCGAACGAAAGATTTGCAATATTGCGATAAGACATCTCTGTGCAGTTTCTGAGTAGCTCGAGACTTACTCTGCCAGTGCGATCAGTTCAGTGCTTGTCGTTCCTGGTTTGACGTCACAAACACACCCAGCGTTCGCCCAGACACTCCTCCGTTTCTCCAGCCACTCCCGCGTTTTTCCCAGAAACGGTAGCATTTTTTCCCACACGCACCTAAAGCGGCCTGTTTCCGCCCAGAAACACCCACTTCCTGTCAATCACATTACGATCACCAGAACGATGAAAAAACCGTGAGTAATATTCCTAACTGCATAGCAAATTTACTTGGCGCAGTCGCAGTGTGAACATTGCGCATGCGCATTAAGCGGAAAATCGCTGCGATGCGAAGAAAATTACAGAGCGAACAACTCGGAATGACCACCTATGTGCACTGCAGGGAAGGCAGATTTAACATGTGCAGAGAGAGTTAGATTTGGGTGTGGTGTGTTCAATCTGCAATCTAATTTGCAGTGTAAAAATAAAGCAGTCAGTATTTACCCTGCACAGAAACAAAATAACTCACCCAAATCTAACTCTTTCTGCACATGTTATATCTGCCTCCCCTGCAGTACACATGGTTTTGCCCAACTGCTAACAAAATTCCTGCTGCGATCATCTTGGAATTACCCCCATCGATTGATGTTTTCACACTGCTCGTGTATATAAGACATAGGGCCTAATTCAGTTTGGATCGTAATACGCGTTCCAACCGCAAAACCTATGAAGAGGATGGGGGCATATACGCAGGGTCCATCCTGTGCGTGTGCCTACATTTTCTCCGGGTGCCCCGCAGAAAATGCGAATGCCTCTGCCTGTCAATCAGTAGAGGGCGTACCTTCGCAGGTATATCGCGATCATGAGCCATGTCTCCCATTTTTGTCATTATAGGTGCTCTGTGAGCTGCTGGCCATGCCCCAGCCCCTCTGTCTCCCGTGAATAGACATTGAGGCTTATTCAGACCAGGTTATTGAGCTTAATACTATAGGATCAAAATTACCCCCAAATTCTATGATTTTAGCTGTTTGAGGTTTTTAAAAAAAATCACCCGAATACAAAATCCGAAAGGGTGGTTTTGCCAAAACGCGTCCGTATCCAAAACACAACTGCGGATCCAAAACCAAAACCAAAACATGAAACACGAAAAATGCCCGCTGCACATCTCTAGTTAGGGGAGAAGCATGTAGCCTTGTAGACTATGCACAGCTATATCTAGAAAAATATACGATCTAATCTTTAACCAACCAATGCAAGAAAGTATTTAATGTGAAAATACGAAACACTAGACTAATTGGAGGTGCGCCCTAAAGCAAATTACAATGTTAGGATTAGGGGGTTCGGAAAGACCTCTAGTGTAAACACTACTATATACATTTTAAGATAGGAAGGTACAAATTACATATTCACATTGCATCTATGGGCTGGATTCAAATGTCCCTTTCCTCCCTCAATCGTGCCCGTCAGCAGCTATTCTAATGTTGCTGCCAACGGGTGCGACATGTTTATTTCAGCTCGCTACCCCCAGGGGAAACAAGCTGAAATGTGTGCAAAGAGACCCATTTGGGCAACCAAACGGTGTCTTTTCATGATCGCGCCCATTACTTTATTCAGGTTTAGGTGCTTTGTGCACCTAAACCAGAGTGTAATGGGCGCAATAATTGAGGGCATTTGAATTTCCCTTATATGTGTGTGTGTGTGATATACACACAGACACACATACTGTATTTCTTTATATAATGGACACCTCAGTTTCTATTCATTCATGTCCTGCCCCCTACTCTGTCAGACCCCTTCCCCTCTACTTTTCTGACCCCAAACGCCACTCATTCTTGTTGAGTGCTGGTGGGCCCATTCAGAATTTTGCTATGGGGCCCACAAAGGTCTAGTTACGCCACTGGGCAGGGTTATAGAGGAGGCGGTGCAAGGCATCCTGGGAACAGTCAAAGCTTTAGCCTGTTGGTGCCTTGGATCAAGATCCAACTCTACACCCCGATGTTAGTGTAGTGCCTTTTGGGGTTAAGGTTTTACAGAAAGTTACAGGTTTTTTTAATTTAGTAAAATATGCCCCATTTTAAAGATAGGGCATTTACATTTGTTGCACCTGTGCAGTACATAGCAGCCTGCAGGGCATGTACAGTGGCTTCATTTGGGTGCACATACATTGCCGGCTCCTGGTCGCAAACTGAAATTATTGTGTGTAAGTGGAATTAGCGGTGTTTATGTCATACAGGGGGGTTGGGGAGGTTTGTGGTTGGTGGGGGGCACGCTGTGTGATTATTATCCTGCATCTATACATACATGCGCTAACACCTGGACATACACTGATGTACCCACACCTAATATCCATACATACACGCCCTGACACCTGGACATACACCAACATTCCCACACCTGCATCTATACATACACATGCTGACACCTGGACATACACCAACATACAAGCACCTGCATCTATATATACACGCGCTGACAAATGGACATACACCGACGTACCCACACTTGCATCTATACATACATGCACTGACATCTGGACATACAAGCACCTGCATCTATACATACACGCGCTGACACCTGAACCTACACTGACCTTCCCACACCTGCATCTATACATACACATTCTGACACCTGGACATACACAGACGTACCCACACCTGCATCTATACATACACGCGTTGACACCTGGACGTACACTGACGTACACACACCTACATCTATATATGCATGGATGCAAATGTGGGTACGTCTGTATACGTCCAGGTGTTAGCATGTGTATGTATAGATGTTAGGTGTGGGTACATCAGTGTATGTCCAGGTGTCAGCACATGTATGTATAGATTCACATGTGGGTAAGCCGGTGTACGTCCACGTGTCAGCATGTGTAGGTATAGATGCAGGTGTGGGTACGTTGGTGTACGTTTAGGGGTCAGCGTGTTTATGTATAGATGTTGGTGTGTGTATGTCAGTGTACGTACAGATATAGGTGTGTGTATGTATGTATGTATGTATGTATGTATGTATGTATATGTATAGAGGAAGGTGTGATACATACATATAACACATACATGATAGATACATACATATATCACACACACGATAGATAGATAGATAGATAGATAGATAGATAGATAGAACACATACATACAAGATAGATAGATACATATATATACACACACATACGATAGATAGATAGATAGATAGATAGATAGATAGATAGATACATATATATATATATATATATATATATATCACAAACATATATGATTCATACATATATCACACACACATACATGATACATACATGAGAAAGACCTGGGATGGTGATGAGGCCAGGGCCCCCTGCTGATGTTGCGTTGAGGAAGGCAGTGTTCCAGGGCGGATGCCAGTCGGGGAGAGCGCCGCGCAGCCCGGGAAAAATACTGCTGAGGAGCTACATCTGGAAGAGCCCCTGGGAGGGAGAGTGCCACATGCCCCATCCTGCGTGGCAGACTCTGCAGGCCTGCACATGGGAAGGGAGGTCTCTGGCCACACATACTCACCCTTCTGCTGAAGCCCCGCTGCTGTCCCCATCAGCGCTCTCCAGCGGGGAGCGGGGCCAGGATGAACCTCAACCTGTGAGAACTATCTTCATGATCAAGAGATCTCATATGCAAGATAAGTATGTGTTGGAATAGGGCTGGGGAGGGCGGCTGCTCGGGCACCCCCCTGTCAAGTTAAGGAGATTTAACTGAGGAAGCACAAGGGAACTCTCGTCTGGGGACAACAACTGCAGGGAGACCACATCTTTTCAGATGAACATGGGAGGGCGGAAGGCTGCCTAATACTGAAGCACCCTCAGACATTAAACCATATGCAACAACTATTGCAAGCATTCCTGGGGGAAGGTCTGCAGCAGACGGATTTGCATACGGTGATGTCATCCAAGCAGTGGGCCAAAGTTGGCTGGAACCCTCATCTGTATATGAAAAGAGAAAAGGGGCATGCAGGGCATGGCGGCCTTTTGCGGCGCTTGTATAACCCCAAGTTTGCATTAAACACCCCCACCCTCCTTCGGTGTGGGGCTCATGTTGGCCATGCCCAAGCCCCTGAAGCATTCAAGCTGATTTCTTGCAGCAGCTGGGCACTGTAACAGCTTCAGAGCTGCTCTACAAGACAAGTAAAAGGGTGTGCAGCACCCTGCAGCACCACCTGTAGTTTGCATACACACATATATAGGACAGCATCTCTTATATGCCCCAGGGTCAATAAAATAGTATCCTTGTCTAGGCTATCCATCCCCTCAGATAAGGTATTTGTCCATGCCGCTACAGCACTACACACCCAGGCCGACGCAATTGCCGGTCTGAGTAAGGTACCTGAATGTGTATAAATGGACTTCAGTGTAATCTCCTGTTTGCGGTCAGCACACTCTTTGAGGGTAGCCGTATCCTGGGACGGGAGGGCTACCTTCTTGGATAAGCGTGTTAATGCTTTGTCCACCCTAGGGGAGGATTCCCATCGTAACCTATCCGTTGATGGGAAAGGATACGCCATAAGTATCCTTTTGGAAATCTGCAGTCTTTTATCTGGAGATTCCCAAGCTTTTTCACATAACTCGTTCAGCTCGTGTGAGGGGGGAAAGGTTACCTCAGGCTTCTTTCCCTTGTACATATGTACCCTCTTGTCAGCGACAGGGGGTTCCTCTGTGATGTGCAAAACATCTTTTATTGCCATAATCATAAATCGAATGGATTTTGCCAATTTTGGCTGTAACTTTGCATCATCGTAATCAACACTGGAGTCAGAATCCGTGTCGGTATCTGTGTCAACAATCTGGGATAGTGGGCGCTTATGAGACCCTGACAGTCCCTGCAACATAGGATCAGGCATGGGTTGAAACCCTGACTGACCCAAAGCTTCTGCCTTGTCTAATCTTTTGTGCAATGAGTTTAAACTAGCATTTAAAATATCCATCCAATCAGCTGTCGGCGGAGACACCACATTCATTTGCTCCCGCTCCTCTCTAATATAGCCTTCTTCCTCAGACATGTCGACACACGTGTACCGACACACTACACACACAGGGAATGCTTTTTCTGAAGACAGTTTCCCCACAAGGCCCTTTGGAGAGACAGAGAGAGAGAATGCCAGCACACCCCCCAGCGCTATATAACCCAGGAATAAAACAGTAACTTAATGTTTGCCCAGTAGTGCTGCTGTATGTAATTTGCGAATTATGTGCCCCCCCCCCCACCCCTCTTTTCAACCCTCTTGTCTAACGTGGTATAAGCAGGGTAGAGTCCGGGGAGCTTCCTCTCAGCGGTGCTGTGGAGAAAAAATGGCGCTGGTGAGTGCTGAGGGAGAAGCCCCGCCCCCTCGGAGGCGGGCTTCTGTCCCGCTTAAACTGTAAAATTGGTGGGGGCTTATACATATATAAAGTGCCCAGCTGTATATATGTTATATTTTTGCGAAAGAGGTTTATATTGCTGCCCAGGGCGCCCCCCCTGCGCCCTGCACCCTTACAGTGACCGGAGTATGTGAGGTGTATGGGAGCAAAGGCGCACAGCTGCAGTGCTGTGCGTTACCTCAGTGAAG
Source organism: Pseudophryne corroboree (assembly GCF_028390025.1). NCBI lineage: Eukaryota > Metazoa > Chordata > Amphibia > Anura > Myobatrachidae > Pseudophryne > Pseudophryne corroboree. Next base: position 45,201 of record NW_026970084.1, on the reverse strand, counting down.
ATCATGAAGTCTTCTGCCGCCTCTGAAGTCTTCTTTTCTTCTCATACTCACCCGGCTTCTATCTTCCGGCTCTGCGAGGGGGACGGCGGCGCGGATCTGGGACGGACGGCGAGGGTGAGATCCTGCGTACCAATCCCACTGGAGCTAATGGTGTCCAGTAGCCTAAGAAGCAGGACCTTGCAACTCAGAGAGTAGGGCTGCTTCTCTCCCCTCAGTCCCTCGATGAGGGAGTCTGTTGCCAGCAGTGCTCCCTGAAAATTAAAAACCTAACAAAATACTTTCTGTCAGAAAGCTCAGGAGAGCTCCTGAAAAGCATCCAGTCTCCACTGGGTACAGTATCAAACTGAGTTCTGGAGGAGGGGCATAGAGGGAGGAGCCAGTGCACACCCAGAACTAAAGTCTTTCTTAAAGTGCCCATGTCTCCTGCGGAGCCCGTCTATCCCCATGGTCCTTACGGAGTCCCCAGCATCCTCTAGGACGTTAGAGAAAATAGGATTTTAATACCTACCGGTAAATCCTTTTCTCTTAGTCCGTAGAGGATGCTGGGCACCCGTCCCAGTGCGTACTGTGTCTGCAGTTATTAAATGGCCCTTAACTCCAGAACATTTATGTGGAGATGAAAACATCCAAGGAAGACTTGACCATCTTCCTTGGATGTTTTCCCCCTGTGTGACTGCTCTCCAGCCTCGGAGGGTTGCATCCGTGGTCCCTAGGATCCCGTCCTGGATCCCGAACCATCGCCCCTCTAGGTGGTGAGAACTGTGCAGCCACCAATGGAGTGAGATTCTGGTCTTGGAAGACAGGATTATCCTCCGGTGCATGTGTAGGTGGGATCCGGACCACTTGTCCAACAGGTCCCACTGGAACACTCTGGCATGGAACCTGCCAAACTGAATGGCCTCGTAGGCCGCAACCATCTTCCCCAGCAACTGAATGCATTGATGGATTAACACTCTTGCTGGTTTCAGAATTTGTTTGACCAGACTCTGGATCTCCAGAGCCTTTCCACTAGAAGAAAACCTCTTCTGTGTCCAGTATCACTCCCAAAAACAACAACCGCGTCATTGGGACCAACTGCGATTTTGGCAAGTTTAGGAGCCAACCATGTTGTTGAAGAACTGTCAGGGAGAGTAGATGTTTTGCACCAACTGGTCCCTGGATCTCGCCTTTATCAGGAGATCATCCAAGTACGGGATAATTGTGACTCCTTGCTTGCGAAGGAGAACCATCATTTCCGCCATCACCCTGGTGAAAATCCTCGGAGCCGTGGACAGACCAAACGGCAACGTCTGAAATTGGTAATGACAATCCTGAATTGCAAACCTCAGGTAGCTTGATGCAGTGGCTAAATGGGAACATATAAGTAGGCATCCTTTATGTCTACCAAAACCATGAAATCTCCTTTATCCCCCGGACTGGAGATCACTACCCTGAGAGATTCCATCTTGAAATTGAATTTCTTTAGGTAGAAATTAAGGGATTTCAGATTTAAGATTGGTCTGACTGAGCCATCCGGCTTCGGGACCACGAAGAGGCTTGAATTAAAACCTTCTCCCTGCTGACTAAGGCTGATTTGAACAATCGGTGAGGGGGATACTGTAGCACAGAGATTTTTTAACCATTTAGTTAATTTGATCTCGGCAGCTCCCGCAGGTAAGTCAACCTTCTTGCCCTATGTTCCCTCTCAACGGATGAAGACGCATCATTGTCTAACGCAGTCATTTTGTCCCAATAGATATGCAAGAAGTTAAGATTCCCCTTTCTTTGCAGGTAGAGGAAGGAGAAGAGGGAAGAGGTCTGTAGCCTCTTCAAGATCGCAGGAGCAGAGATCGTCCTCTGCTTCTGCCAAATCCACTGCATGACGCTGGGGCTCTCTTGCAGGAGCCCACACCAGTGGGGGCACGTCTAAAACACTTCAGTCAGTTCTGGATTAATTTGGACCTGGACTCGTGGGTTTTACAAATAGTGTCACAAGGGTACAAACTGGGGTTTCAAGACGTTCCCCCTCACCGATTGTTCAAATCGGCCTTAGTCAGCAGGGAGAAGGTTTTTATTCAAGCCTCTTCGTGCTCCCGAAGCCGGACGGCTCAGTCAGACCAATCTTAAATCTGAAATCCCTCAATTTCTACCTAAAGAAATTCAATTTCAAGATGGAATCTCTCAGGGTAGGGATCTCCAGTCCGGAGGAAGGAGATTTCATGGTTTTAATAGACATAAGGATGCCTAATTACATGTTCCCGTTTAGCCACTGCATGAAGCTACCTGAGGTTTGCAATTCAGGATTGTCATTACCAATTTCAGACGTTGCCGTTTGGTCTGTCCACGGCTCCGAGGATTTTCACCAGGGTGATGGTGGAAATGATGGTTCTCCTTCGCAAGCAAGGAGTCACAATTATGCCGTACTTGGATGATCTCCTGATAAAGGCGAGATCCAGGGACCAGTTGGTGCAAAACATCTACTCTCCCTGACAGTTCTTCAACAACATGGTTGGCTCCTAAACTTGCCAAAATCGCAGTTGGTCCCAATGACGCGGTTGTTGTTTCTGGGAGTAATACTGGACACAGAAGAGGCTTTCTTCCAGTGGAAAGGCTATGGAGTTCCAGAGTCTGGTCAAACAAATTCTGAAACCAGCAAGAGTGTTAATCCATCAATGCATTCTGTTGCTGGGGAAGATGGTTGCGGCCTACGAGGCCATTCAGTTTGGCAGGTTCCATGCCAGAGTGTTCCAGTGGGACCTGTTGGACAAGTGGTCCGGATCCCACCTACACATGCACCGGAGGATAATCCTGTCTTCCAAGACCAGAATCTTACTCCATTGGTGGCTGCACAGTTCTCACCTCCTAGAGGGGCGATGGTTCGGGATCCAGGACTGGATCCTAGGGACCATGGATGCAACCCTCCGAGGCTGGGGAGCAGTCACACAGGGGGAAAACATCCAAGGAAGATGGTCAAGTCAGGAAAGTTTTCTCCACATAAATGTTCTGGAGTTAAGGGCCATTTAATAACTGCAGACACAGTACGCACTGGGACGGGTGCCCAGCATCCTCTACGGACTAAGAGAAAAGGATTTACCGGTAGGTATTAAAATCCTATTTTCTCTAACGTCCTAGAGTATGCTGGGGACTCCGTAAGGACCATGGGGATAGATAGGCTCCGCAGGAGACATGGGTACTTTAAGAAAGACTTTAGTTCTGGGTGTGCACTGGCTCCTCCCTCTATGCCCCTCCTCCAGACCTCAGTTTGATACTGTGCCCAGTGGAGACTGGGTGCTTTTCAGGAGCTCTCCTGAGCTTTCTGACAGAAAGTATTTTGTTAGGTTTTTAATTTTCAGGGAGCACTGCTGGCAACAGACTCCCTCATCGAGGGACTGAGGGGAGAGAAGCAGCCCTACTCTCTGAGTTGCAAGGTCCTGCTTCTTAGGCTACTGGACACCATTAGCTCCAGAGGGATTGGTACGCAGGATCTCACCCTCGCCGTCCGTCCCAGAGCCGCGCCTCCGTCCCCCTTGCAGAGCCGGAAGATAGAAGCCGGGTGAGTATGAGAAGAAAAGAAGACTTCAGAGGCGGCAGAAGACTTCATGATCTTCACTGAAGTAACGCACAGCACTGCAGCTGTGCGCCATTGCTCCAATACACCTCACACACTCCGGTCACTGTAAGGGTGCAGGGCGCAGGGGGGGGGGGGGGGGCACCCTGGGCAGCAATATAAACCTCTTTTTGGCAAAAATATAACACATATACAGCGGGGCACTGTATATATGTTTGAGCCCCCGCCAATTTTACAGTTTAAGCGGGACAGAAGCCTGCCGCCGAGGGTGCGGGGCTTCTCCCTCAGCACTCACCAGCGCCATTTTTTCTTCACAGCACCGCTGAGAGGAAGCTCCCCGGACTCTCCCCTGCTTATACCACGGTAGACAAGAGAGTTGAAAAGAGGGGGGGGGGCACATAATTTGGCGCAAATTACATGCTGCAGTACTACTGGGCAAACATTAAGTTACTGTGTATTCCTGGGTTATATAGCGCTGGGGTGTGTGCTGGCATACTCTCTCTCTGTCTCTCCAAAGGGCCTTGTGGGGAAACTGTCTTCAGAAAAAGCATTCCCTGTGTGTGTGGTGTGTCGGTACACGTGTGTCGACATGTCTGAGGAAGAAGGCTATATTAGAGAGGAGCAGGAGCAAATGAATGTGGTGTCTCCGCCGACAGCTGATTGGATGGATATGTGGAATGTTTTAAATGCTAGTGTAAACTCATTGCACAAAAGATTAGACAAGGCTGAAGCTTTGGGACAGTCAGGGTCTCAACCCATGCCTGATCCTATGTTGCAGGGACTGTCAGGGTCTCATAAGCGCCCACTATCCCAGATTGTTGACACAGATACAGACACGGATTCTGACTCCAGTGTCGATTACGATGATGCAAAGTTACAGCCAAAATTGGCAAAATCCATTCGATATATGATTATGGCAATAAAAGATGTTTTGCACATCAGAGAGGAACCCCCTGTCCCTGACAAGAGGGTACATATGTACAAGGTGAAAAAGCCTGAGGTAACCTTTGAGGGGGTCACACGAGCTGAACGAGTTATGTGAAAAAGCTTGGGAATCTCCAGATAAAAGACTGCAGATTTCCAAAAGGATTCTTATGGCGTATCCTTTCCCATCAATGGATAGGTTACGATGGGAATCCTCCCCTAGGGTGGACAAAGCATTAACACGCTTATCCAAGAAGGTAGCCCTCCCGTCCCAGTATACGGCTACCCTCAAAGAGTCTGCTGACCGCAAACAGGAGATTACCCTGAAGTCCATTTATACACATTCAGGTACCTTACTCAGACCGGCAATTGCGTCGGCCTGGGTGTGTAGTGCTGTAGCGGCATGGACGGATACCTTATCTGAGGGGATGGATACCCTAGATAAGGATACTATTTTATTGACCCTGGGGCATATAAGAGATGCTGTCCTATATATGTGTGTATGCAAACTACAGGTGGTGCTGCAGGGCTCACACCCTTTTACTTGTCTTGTAGAGCAACTCTGGAGCTGTTTCTGGGTCCAGCTGCTGCAAGAAATCAGCTTGAATGCTTCAGGGGCTGGGGCATGGCCAACATGAGCCCACACTGATGGGGGGTGGGGGTGTATAAAGCGATTTAGGGGTCATCCAAGCGCAACCCCACAAAGGCCGCCATGCCCTGCGTGACCCTTTTCTCTTTTCATATGCAGACGAGGGTTGCAGCCAACTATGCCCACTGCTTGGATGACATCACTATATGCAAATCCATCTGCTGCAGGCCTTCCCCCAGGAATGCTTGCAGTAGTTGTTGCATTTGGTTTGTTGTTTGGGGGTGCTTCAGTATTAGGCAGCCTTCTGCCCTCCCACATTCGTCTGAAAATGTGTTCTCCCTGCAGTTGTTGTTCCCAGATGAGAGTTCCCTTGTGCTTCCTCAGTTGAATCTCCTTAACTTGACAGGGGTGTGCCCGAGCAGCCGCCCTCCACAGCCCTATCCCAACACATACTTATCTTGCATATGAGATCTCTTGATCATGAAGATAGTTCTCACAGGGTGAGTTTCATCCATTACATTTTAAAGTAGGAAGGTACAAATTACATATTCAAATTACATGTGCTGGATTCAAATGTTTTCCCCCCTTCCTTTCTCAATTGTGCCCATCAGCAGCTATTCTAATGTTGCTGCCAATGGGTGTGACGCATTCATTTCTTCTGTGGGGTACACTGGACTCCACAAGGATTCACATTGTATGTACACCAGAGTAGGATCTTGATCTGAGGCACCCACAGGCTCAAAGCTTTTGACTGTTCCCAAGATGCTCAGCGCCCCCTCCTCTATAACCTCGCTTCCATGAACAGGGAGCTCAGTTTGTAGTTGGTGCCTTCAGTAGCAGGCCACTTAACAGGGGGCTGCCTCAGGCAGCCTATTCTTAGCTATTAATTTTGGCAAGAAAAGAATAACTTTTTTTATAAGAATCTACAAGGGCTGCAGCAGGCTAGGTCTAATAGACCTCTTTACTGCAGCTCCATCACTCCCAGTGGCGCAGTATACTCCCGTGCCCCGGTTGCTGGGTCACTGCAGCGGAGGCTCCGGTTTCTTCCTAAGGTCAGTCACACACACACCGCCCTCCGGGATCACGAGGCCGCTGATGCAGGCGGGCCGTGTGCGCACTGGCGTGGACACTGATTACTGGGCAGCCGCTCCACTAGCCACCAGGGACAGTTAAGGAGCACAGCTCTGGGGGTTTTTCTCCTATATTAACCCCATTTTGTACTACCCGCAGTGCATTGTGATAGGTAATGGGGCCTGATTCAGGTTGGATCGCAATCCAACTGCAAAAACTGCTAAGAGCATACGCATCCGCCTGCATTTTCTGCGGCACCCCGCAGATAATGCGATCACCTCTGCCTGTGAATCGGTGAAGGGGGGGGGGGGAGGGGGGTCAACAACACTCCATTTCCAAGTCGGAGATGGAGCGGTGCGGGGGCACGGTTTCAAAATGGGGTCGGCAACGGAGAAACAGGAGGCGTGGTCAGAGCAGCTGCATGACATCACATGGACCGGACTCTGCCAGTGGAGCCCCAGCGTCATGAGGTAGATTTTGTAGAGGCCGGGGAGGACTTCTGTTCCTGGGAACTAGCTGTGTTGTGCAGCTTTATTCCTCTGCCCCTACCTCTGGCAAGAAAGGACGCACCTCGCACTTTCTTGTTTCTTTGTGACCGAAAGGACTGCATTTGATAATGCGGAGCTTTCTTATGCTGTGAGGGAACATAAGGTAAAAAATTTGATTTTCCAACTGTAGCTGTGCGTGTTAATGCTTTGTCCATCCTACGGGAGGATTTCCATCGTAACCTATCCGTTGATGGAAAAGGATACGCCATAAGAATCCTTTTGGAAATCTGCAGTCTTTTATCTGGAGATTCCCAAGCTTTTTCACATAACTCGTTCAGCTCGTGTGACCCCCTCAAAGGTTACCTCAGGCTTCTTTCCCTTGTACATATGTACCCTCTTGTCAGGGACAGGGGGTTCCTCTGTGATGTGCAAAACATCTTTTATTGCCATAATCATATATCGAATGGATTTTGCCAATTTTGGCTGTAACTTTGCATCATCGTAATCGACACTGGAGTCAGAATCCGTGTCGGTATCTGTGTCAACAATCTGGGATAGTGGGCGCTTATGAGACCCTGACAGTCCCTGCAACATAGGATCAGGCATGGGTTGAGTCCCTGACTGTCCCAAAGCTTCAGCCTTGTCTAATCTTTTGTACAATGAGTTTACACTAGCATTTAAAACATTCCACATATCCATCCAATCAGGTGTCAGCGGAGACACCACATTCATTTGCTCCCGCTCCTCTCTAATATAGCCTTCTTCCTCAGACATGTCGACACACGTGTACCGACACACCACACACACAGGGAATACTTTTTCTGAAGACAGTTTCCCCACAAGGCCCTTTGGAGAGACAGAGAGAGAGTATGCCAGCACACTCCCCAGCGCTATATAACCCAGGAATAACACAGTAACTTAATGTTTGTCCAGTAGCGCTGCTGTATGTAATTTGCGCCGAATTATGTGCCCCCCCTCTCTTTTCAACCCTCTTCTCTACCGTGGTATAAGCAGGGGAGAGTCCGGGGAGCTTCCTCTCAGTGGTGCTGAGGAGAAAAAATGGCGCTGGTGAGTGCTGAGGGAGAAGCCCCGTCCCCTCGGCGGCGGGCTTCTGTCCCGCTTAAACTGTAAAATTGGTGGGGGCTCATACATATATACAGTGCCCAGCTGTATATATGTTATATTTTTGCCAAAAAGAGGTTTATATTGCTGCCCAGGGCGCCCCCCCTGCGCCCTGCACCCTTACAGTGACCGGAGTATGTGAGGTGTATGGGAGCAATGGCGCACAGCTGCAGTGCTGTGCGCTACCTCAGTGAAGATCATGAACTCTGTGGAGCCCGTCTATCCCCATGGTCCTTACGGAGTCCCCAGCATCCTCTAGGACGTTAGAGAAACTAGGATTTTAATACCTACCGGTAAATCCTTTTCTCTTAGTCTGTTGAAGATGCTGGGCACCCGTCCCAGTGTGTACTGTGTCTGCAGTTATTAAATGGCCCTTAACTCCAGAACATTTATGTGGAGACAACTTTCCTGACTTGACCATCTTCCTTGGACGTTTTCCCCCTGTGTGACTGCTCCCCAGCCTCGGAGGGTTGCATCTGTGGTCCCTAGGATCCAGTCCTGGATCCCGAACCATCGCCCCTCTAGGAGGTGAGAACTGTGCAGCCACCAATGGAGTGAGATTCTTGTCTTGGAAGACAGGATTATCCTCCGGTGCATGTGTAGGTGGGATCCGGACCAATTGTCCAACAGGTCCCACTGGAACACTCTGGCATGGAACCTGCCAAACTGAATGGCCTCGTAGGCCACAACCATCTTCCCCAGCAACTGAATGCATTGATGGATTAACACTCTTGCTGGTTTCAGAATTTGTTTGACCAGACTCTGGATCTCCATAGCCTTTCCACTGGAAGAAAACCTCTTCTGTGTCCAGTATGTGTTATGATTCCAGCACTCTGGTCAGAGAAGATCTTATGGCAAGGACCGGAGCACTGGAACGGAATGCTGGGGAAGGGAGCAGGACAGGAAAATAGCCCCTGGCGCCCTAACTCTGTTGTCTCACCCGTGTTGTCAGAAATCCCCTGCGAGACTATGGTTTCTTGAGCCCTTGGCAGCCGCGTTTGAAGGGCGGATTATGTCTGCCCAACTTCGATGCCCCCCGGTCTTAATGAGAGACAAAGGGAAACCCGAGACAGGGTGATAACAAGAGGCCCTCTAACTAAACAACCAGGCCAGGTGCTAAGCAAACTCAAAACTATAATATGTGCGGAGAAACCGCCAGGAAAAAGGACAACCAAAATATCCACTTGTCCAATTCTCCTACCCGGCACCGCCGAGTACCAGAGAGGACTTGTGGAAGCGGAACCCTCCGCAAATGCTCCAAACACAAAATATAAAAGGTAAAGCGGCTGAGCCGCAACACACGGCAGAGCCGCAACTCACGAACACCACTGGATATAAAACGGTGATCAGTCAGGACTCCAGGGAACCAAACGACCTCTTGGGATGAGATGACAACTCCCGAATACCGGACTTCTGCGGACTGGAATGACCTGATACAGCAGGACTGGAAACAGACTCTCAGCAAACAAATCTACAAAGAAATATAACTGCATCAATTGTATTCTGACTAAAATGATCTTATTTGGATCTAGATTTAAGAGTTTTTTTGAAATACTTTAAGATTTAGAGATTATTTGGTATTAGGTTGCGTAATTTTACTGTCTATATTCATGGATTTCTACAGATTTGAATGGTCAATCTGGCATTAATATATGGTTAAAAGAGCTTCTTGGTTTTAAGGGTAATAAAAATTCCATGAGCATCATTCTCATAAGAGTAATAAAAATTAGGAGGTTTATGAAAGATTTATAAACATAATGATTGAGAGTATCGTTATTGTTTAATCGTGATTTAAAGTAACTTCTGGCTATGAGACATTGGTTTTTATATTATTGTTTTTTAATAGTTCATTTAAGTGTATTTTAAATAATTCGAGTCCACTCTCCTTTGTTTCTCTGCAAATGTGTTAATATATATATGTATAAGAAATTTTTTGACTGCCACTGCTTGAATAGGAGTCTGCAAGTCATTAATAGATTAAATTAAATGATGGCAGCTGAGCTCCTTCTGATTACAAGTGATTACCAACAGACAGGTGTATTGCCAATTAAGGAAGCAGAGGAGTATAAAGGAGACCAGGGGCTCTAGAGGCGGTACTTCTGAGGAAACAGCCCCAGGATTGAGGCTGAGAAACGCGTCAAGCAATCCGTCTGATTACATTGCCCGACATTCTGCATGGCATCCAGCTAACCATCACGAACAGAGACTGATTTCTGCAGCACGTCCCCGACAGCATCCGCCGCTCAGCGCCTCACCCAGCATCTGTTCGGCATTTGGCTCACCGCACCAAACGGAGATTCAGCTTATGACAGCTAGCAGTATGCTCCAGGTGAAGCTTGATGGAAAGTGGTGAGAGAGCATTACAGTCTTTGAATTTTTATGCCGATCTGAATGAGACTGTGAGCATTTTATCTATTATTTCTCACAAGCCCTGCACATTCTATTGCAGTGTCCCAGAGCGGGCAGCCGGCGCCCTACGGACATAACACAATTGTTGCCCATTGCATAAGTTGGGTTAAGTATAATAACAGACTCCAAAATAGCGTCACATGCTTAATCTGTTATTGTGCAATTATAAGCTTCATAAGAAAAGCTGATCAATTCTGGACGGCATTATTGAGAAATAAGAGCTAAATAGGGATTTCACAAATAATGGAGCGGATGACATCAATGTGAATAATCCCTATATACATCACGGATGAACTTTTAAACCCTCTACCAATATATGGTTTCAAGTGTTTCAATCAGCCCACGCGTGGAGCTTACTCTAAGGAATTCCTGTTAATCACAAGAGTTACTATACATTATATAAAGGGTAGATTGATACATTGTTCCAAAGGAGACCTTAGTGAGGAATACAAATTGTTACATGTTTTGATGTGTTGCTGCTAAAATATTTTTTAAAGTCACAGGATGTTTAGGTTTTCTCATAATTTTTATATATGAATAAGGTCATTTTTAATAAAATATATTAATACTTTAGTGACAGCGCTTCTCTCTGTGGTTCTCAGCAAACAAAGGCAGCATGCAGGAAGCTATTACCGGCATCTGTGAGAAGCCCTGGGAGTGTATTTAACAAGGAGTCCTCCAATCAGCTGCTAAAGGCTGATTAGAATAAATGCCGTGCAGCTGCCTTGCTGCACGGCCAGAGAGCAGGTGAATATCTTAATTTCCTAAAGCCTAGCAACGGGGAACGCGGTCCACCAGTGGCGTCCCCGTTGCTAGGGTCCGTGCGGCTCAGCGCGCCCGGCGTCTAGCGTTGCTAGGGAGCCGGCGGCTGTACGTGCACGGCATCTCTAGTTGCTAGGCGCCGGGCCGCGCAGACCATCAAGCGGACCCCGGCGCCTAACAGTACCCCCCCTTGAGGAGGGGTCAAGGAACCCCTAAAGCCAGGTTTCTGAGGAAATTCCCGAAAAAATGCCCTCTTGAGCCTCGGGGCATGAAGATCCTTATCCAGGACCCAAGACCTTTCCTCCGGACCATAGCCTTTCCAGTGAACCAGAAAATACAGCCGATCCCGGGACAATTTGGAATCGAGAACCTTCTCTACCAAGAACTCCTGTTGTCCCTGTACATCCACTGGAGATCTACCCTGAGAGATCTTCCGAGGAAATCTACTGGAAGAAACGTATTGTTTCAACAGGGAACAATGAAACGTATTTCCAATCCTGAGAGATCTTGGTAAACGTAACCGAAAGGCAACTGGGTTGACTCTTTTAATAATAAGAAATGGCCCAATAAATTTGGGTCCCAGTCTAGCTGAGGATTGTCGAAGCCTGATGTTGCGAGTCGACAACCACACCCTATCTCCCACCTTAAAAGTGCAAGGACGTCGGAGCCTGTCAGAAAATTTCTTCTCTCGAAAGGCCGCTTTTCTGAGAGCAAGGTGCACCTTTTTCCAAATGGCTCTGAGATGGGAGGTTAAGGTAAGCGAGGAGACTGAGGAATGATGAAAAAAAGAATTAGCTCTGGGGTGAAAACCAAAAACTGAAAAGAATGGAGACTCTTTAGTGGAGGAATGACAAGAATTATTGTAAGCAAATTCAGCCAACGGAAGAAACTCGGACCAATCATTCTGGAGTTTGGCTGAATACAAGCGCAAATATTGTTTCAATGATTGGTTAACTCGTTCGGTTTGCCCGTTGGATTGTGGGTGGTAACCGGATGTTAACGACAATTTCATCTTCAATGAGGCACAAAAACATTTCCAGAATTGTGCGATGAATTGTGGACCCCGATCAGAAACAATATCAGTAGGCAACCCATGAAGCCTGAATACATGGCGGAGAAACAAAACTGCCAACCCTTGGGCAGAAGGCAATCGGGGAAGAGCAATAAAATGAGCCATTTTACTAAAACGGTCCACTACCACCCATATGACTCGGAATCCGGCTGAAAGGGGAAGGTCAACCACAAAATCCATGGAAATATGAGACCACGGCCTGAGAGGAACATTTAAGGGCATAAGTTGCCCGATGGGCAAGGAACGGGGAACCTTATGCTGTGCACAAACCTGACATGAATAAACAAATTCCTTGACGTCTTTAGAAAGACCAGGCCACCATACTGAGCGAGAGACTAACTCCAATGTCTTAGAGACTCCTGGATGCCCTGAAACTTTGTTATCATGGAATTCCGTTAAAACAGTAACTCTCAAAAACTCAGGGACGTAAAGACGACCAGCAGGAGTAATTCTAGGAGCTTGGTGTTGAAGCTGTTTTAACTGGGTAAATAAATCTTGTGTGAGGCCCGCCCAGATGACCGAAGATGGAAGTATGGGGGTAACAGGATTGTTATTGTGAACCGGAAGAAAGCTATGTGACAGGGCATCAGCCTTAGTATTCTTGGAACCAGGCCTGAAAGTGATTATAAATTTGAAACGCGTAAAAAATAATGCCCAACGTGCCTGCCGGGCATTAAGCCGCTTAGCCGATTCAATCTATTGCAGGTTCTTATGGTCAGTCAATACCGAAATAGTATGTTTTGCTCCCTCCAGCCAATGCCTCCACTCCTCGAAAGCCCATTTTACCGCCAGTAACTCCCGATTACCAACGTCATAGTTGGATTCAGCGGAGGAGAATTTCCTGGACATAAAGGCACAAGGATGTAACTCCAGAGACTCCGGATCCTTTTGAGAAAGGATAGCCCCCACTCCAACCTCCGAGGCATCAACCTCCACCACAAAGGGCAATTCCGGATTAGGAAGTCTGAGGACTGGAGCCGAGACAAAGGCTTGTTTCAAGGCCCGGAAGGACAACTCAGCTTCACGCGACCAGTTGGTAGGATCCGCTCCTTTCTTTGTCAGAGCTACAATGGGAGCAACCAGGTCAGAAAAAGAATGAATGAACCTCCTATAATAATTCGCAAACCCTAAAAAACGCTTAATTGCTTTTAAATTGGTGGGTTGCGCCCAACTAAGGATGGCCTGGAGTTTCTTTGGTTCCATGGAAAATCCCTGAGGGGAAATTATGTACCCTAAAAAAGATACTTCCGTGACATGAAACTCACACTTCTCCAGCTTGGCATATAAATGATTCTCACATAACTTTTGAAGAACCAGACCCACCTGGGTAACATGTTGTTCCATTGATTTAGAAAAAATCAGGATGTCGTCTAAGTAAACGACCACGAATTTCCCTAGGAAGTCACGGAGCACATCGTTAATGAGGTCTTGAAAAACTGCCGGAGCATTGGACAGGCCGAACGGCATCACCAGGTATTCGTAGTGACCCGACTGAGTACTGAAGGCCGTTTTCCACTCATCTCCAGATTTAATTCGGATGAGGTTGTACGCTCCTCTAAGGTCAATTTTAGAAAAAAATCACAGCAGAACGTAACTGATCAAAGAGTACAGAAATCAACGGCAAAGGATAGGTGTTTTTAACTGAGATCTTATTCAGGGCTCTAAAATCAATGCAAGGTCTAAGCGAGCCATCCTTTTTCTCCACAAAGAAGAAGCCTGCACTTAAAGGAGATTTTGATGGTCTAATAAATCCTTTCTCAAGGCTCTCCTTTACATAATCATTCATAGCCGCAGTTTCTGGCCCGGATAATGCATATAATCTTCCCTTTGGCAATGCGGCACCAGGAATTAACTCAATAGCACAATCATAAGGCCGATGGGGAGGCAGAATGTCCGCATTGCCTTTGGAGAAAACATCAGCAAACTCCTGGTATTCCACCGGAATGAGTTCTGGAATGATAGCTGCTACTCTGACTGGAAACGTGATACATTCCTTATCACAAAAAGTACCCCAATGTGAAATCTCCCCCGACCGCCAATCAATGGTGGGATTATGAAAGGCCAGCCAAGGGTGACCCAGAACAACTGGAACTGCTGGGCAATGTGTAAGAAAGAACTCGATTTTCTCGGAATGTAGAGCTCCTACTGTAAGTAGTACAGGGGGTGTACGGAGAGAAATAATCCCATTAGACAGCGGACTCCCATCTAAGCCATGCATGGTGACACACCTACCCAAAGGTAACTGAGGAATGCCTAAGGCCTTAGCCCAAGTTAAATCCATAAAGTTTCCTGCAGCTCCACTGTCAACAAAAGCCGACACCAAAGAACTGAGGCTGCCAAAGGAAACTTTAACTGGGACTAAAAGGGAGTTATTCGAGGAGATAAGCTGCAGACCTAGGTGAACCCCCTCACAATTCACCTGGTCAAAGCGTTTCCCGACTTGTTCGGACAATTACGAGCAAAATGTCCCTTACCCCCACAGTACAGACAAAGACCAGAATTTTGCCTTCTGGCTCTTTCTTCAGGAGACAGCCGGGAGAGACCCATCTGCATGGTCTCCTCTACGTCTTCAGGAATGGAATATACACACGGACTTGACCTTACAGGTGCTCCTTTTTCAGCCCTCCGCTCTCTGAGACGACGATCAATCTTAATAGAAAGCTCCATGAGTTTATCGAGAGTCTCAGGAGCGGGGTACTGAAGGAGACTGTCTTTTATAGACTCTGATAAGCCGAGGCGAAACTGACTGCGCAGGGCTGGGTCATTCCAGCCACAGTCATTCGACCAACGGCGAAACTCCGTACAATAAACCTCTGCAGGATTTCTACCCTGTCTGAGAGCGCGCAACTGACTTTCAGCGGACGCCTCACTATCAGGGTCATCATACAAGAGCCCTAAAGACTCAAAAAAAGCGTCAATTGACAACAATGCCGGATCCTCTGCTCTTAAACCAAATGCCCAGGTCTGAGGATCCCCCTGGAGCAAAGAAATAATAAACCCGACCCGCTGAGATTCAGTACCCGAGGAAGTCGGTCTTAAACGAAAATAAAGTTTACAGGATTCTTTAAAATTAAAAAAACTCTTTTCTATCACCAGAAAAACGGTCAGGCAAATGCATCTTTGGTTCAGGGACTACCCTTGGTGAAGCTCGCAAAAGATCTTCCTGCGACTTCACCCGAAGAGAAAGATCCTGAACCATCTGAGTAAGTTCTTGAATCTGGCTGACTAAGAGCTGACCAGGATTTGGCCCTAAACCTGTTGGATTCATGAGGCCGATAAACTCTCACAAAACTGAATGAGCAAAAATTAAACCCCGTTTAATTTTAAGTTTTGGTATGGCCGGTAATAATGTTATGATTCCAGCACTCTGGTCAGAGAAGATCTTATGGCAAGGACTGGAGCACTGGAACGGAATGCTGGGGAAGGGAGCAGGACAGGAAAATAGCCCCTGGCGCCCTAACTCTGTTGTCTCACCCGTGTTGTCAGAAATCCCCTGCGAGACTATGGTTTCTTGAGCCCTTGGCAGCCGCGTTTGAAGGGCGGATTATGTCTGCCCAACTTCGATGCCCCCCGGTCTTAATGAGAGACAAAGGGAAACCTGAGACAGGGTGATAACAAGAGGCCCTCTAACTAAACAACCAGGCCAGGGGCTAAGCAAACTCAAAACTATAATATGTGCGGAGAAACCGCCAGGAAAAAGGACAACCAAAATATCCACTTGTCCAATTCTCCTACCCGGCACCGCCAAGTACCAGAGAGGACTTGTGGAAGCGGAACCCTCCGCAAATGCTCCAAACACAAAATATAAAAGGTAAAGCGGCTGAGCCGCAACACACGGCAGAGCCGCAACTCACGAACACCACTGGATATAAAACGGTGATCAGTCAGGACTCCAGGGAACCAAACGACCTCTTGGGATGAGATGACAACTCCCGAATACCGGACTTCTGCGGACTGGAATGACCGGATACAGCAGGACTGGAAACAGACTCTCAGTAAACAAAGGCAGCATGCAGGAAGCTATTACCGGCGTCTGTGAGAAGCCCTGGGAGTGTATTTAACAAGGAGTCCTCCAATCAGCTGCTAAAGGCTGATTAGAATAAATGCCGTGCAGCTGCCTTGCTGCACGGCCAGAGAGCAGGTGAATATCTTAATTTCCTAAAGCCTAGCAATGGGGAACGCGGTCCGCCAGTGGCGTCCCCGTTGCTAGGGTCCGTGCGGCTCAGCGCGCCCGGCGTCTAGCGTTGCTAGGGAGCCGGCGGCTGTACGTGCACGGCGTCTCTAGTTGCTAGGCGCCGGGCCGCGCAGACCATCAAGCGGACCCTGGCGCCTAACAGTATGACTCCCAAAAACAACAACCGCGTCATTGGGACCAACTGCGATTTTGGCAAGTTTAGGAGCCAACCATGTTGTTGAAGAACTGTCAGGGAGAGTGCAATGTTTTGCACCAACTGGTCCCTGGATCTCGCCTTTATCAGGAGATCATCCAAGTACGGGATAATTGTGACTCCTTGCTTGCGAAGGAGAACCATAATTTCCGCCATCACCCTGGTGAAAATCCTCGGAGCCGTGGACAGACCAAACGGCAATGTCTGAAATTGGTAATGACAATCCTGAATTGCAAACCTTAGGTAGCTTGAGGCAGTGGCTAAATGGGAACATGTAAGTAGGCATCCTTTATGTCTACCAAAACCATGAAATCTCCGTCCTCCGGACTGGAGATCACTGCCCTGAGAAATTCCATCTTGAAATTGAATTTCTTTAGGAAGAAATTGAGGGATTTCAGATTTAAGATTGGTCTGACTGAGCCGTCCGGCTTCGGGACCACGAAGAGGCTTGAATAAAAACCTTCTCCCTGCTGACTAAGGCCAATTTGAACAATCGGTGAGGGGGAACGTCTTGAAACCCCAGTTTGTACCCTTGGGACACTATTTGTAAAACCCACGAGTCCAGGTCCGAATGAATCCAGAACTGACTGAAGAGTTTTAGACGTGCCCCCACTGGTGTGGGCTCCTGCAAGAAAGCCCCAGTGTCATGCAGTGGATTTGGCAGAAGCAGAGGACAATCTCTGGTCCTGCGATCTTGAAGAGGCTACAGACCTCTTCCTTTTCCTTCCTCTACCTGCAAAGAAAGGGGAATCTAAAATTCTTGCATATCTATTGGGCCAAAATGACTGCGGTAGATAATGATGCGTCTTCATCCGTTGACAGGGAACATAGGGCAAGAAGGTTGACTTACCATTGAAATGAGGATGCATCTTGCTGCCTTTCCAATGAAGCAAGTTTAATTTAGTAATAGGTGAAAAACCATCCTTACAAAGGTGTTAATCAGAGACTTGGCTTTGTGGACACTTTTCAGAGAACAAATTTGTTAGCATAAAAATAAAGCCAGAAAATGAAGAGCTTTTTAATCACTCAATTGGATTTTTCTGCCAGCATATTTTTTTTCTCTGCAACCCACTGCTAAATTGTGCTTCCTAGCTGTTTTTATAAAATCACTGAATCAAATCTAACTCTGATTACATCAGAGAAGGCCAGGTACCCTACACCATAACATGGGGTTTGAAATTTTGACTTGTCTACTTAAAGTTCACCAAAATCTGATAACAAGGTCAATTAGGTCCCTGTGTGGGATTGAACCACCAACCTTATGGTTAATAGCCGTACATACTAACTGATTGCGCCACAGAGACACTTTGCGAAAGTCCATACTGACAAAGGCTAATAAGCATTCATCTAAAACGTTTCCTAGAAAAACTTTAAAAAGTCAATAATCTGGAGAGTTTTTGTAAGATGTTTCTTCCATCAACCAACGAAGAAACACATTGGTACTTTCCCATGATGAGTGAGTGCTTCAGGATCTCTTGCACTTACATGTACAGCAGAGTACTGCAATGGAAGCATGCTGGGCCCATAACCCAGAGGTAGGCAGATTGAAACTATCCTCTGCTATATGCATTTTTTTTTGTTAATTAAAGTAATCCAAAACTGGGATTGATATTTTGTCTCTTTTATTTTTACTTAAAGTACAATAACTTTTACCATTTTAATTTGTTTTAATAGTATATTGACAGTATTGTTTTCTTTCAAAAATCCACTTCATTTTCTTTACCCTATTATTAAAATGGTAATTGACAAAAACAAACTACATTGTCACCAGAAGAGCAATACAAAATGTACAAGTGATATATTAAAATCATCTTTCCAGCTTGAATTTCAATGATGCATTGGGTCAACAATTTTGTGAGAAACATCTTCACCCTTAAATAAAGATTTTCTTAATTCCTTACCTGTGTGCTAATTAGATATCACCTTGTTTTCACATTAAACAGACTTCCACATGAGAAAGCAGCAAGGATGCAGTGGCGTTAATGTTTCCTGGTGTCAACCTGTATTATTTCAGTAGACATTGAAATGAGGATACATCTTGCTGCCTTTCCAATGAAGCAAGTTTAATTTAGTAATAGGTGAAAAACCATCCCTACAAAGGTGTTAATCAGAGACTTGGCTTTGTGGACACTTTTCAGAGAACAAATTTGTTAGCATAAAAATAAAGCCAGAAAATGAAGAGCTGTTTAATCACGCAATTTGATTTTTTTGCCAGCATATTTCTTTTTCTCTGCAACCCACTGCTAAATTGTGATTCCTAGATGTTTTTATAAAATCACTGAATCAAATCTAACTCTGATTACATCAGAGAAGGCCAGGTACCCTACACCATAACAGGGGGTATGAAATTTGACTTGTCTACTTAAAGATCACCAAAATCTGATAACAAGGTCAAGTACGTCCCTGGGTGGGATTGAACCACCAACCTTTTGGTTAATAGCCGTACACACTAACTGATTGCGCCACAGAGACACTTTGCAAAAGTACATACTGACAAAGGCTAATAAGCATTCATCTAAAACGTTTCCTAGAAAAACTTTAAAAAGTCAATAATCTGGAGAGTTTTTGTAAGATGTTTCTTCCATCAACCAACGAAGAAACACATTGGTACTTTCCCATGATGAGTGAGTGCTTCAGGATCTCTTGCACTTACATGTGCAGCAGAGTACAGCAATGGAAGCATGCTAGGCCCATAACCCAGAGGTAGGCAGATTGAAACTATCTTCTGCTATATGCATTTTTTTTTGTTAATTAAAGTAATCCAAAACTGGGATTGATATTTTGGCTCTTTTATTTTTACTTAAAGTACAACAACTTTTACCATTTTAATTTGTTTTAATAGTATATTGACAGTATTGTTTTCTTTCAAAAATCCACTTCATTTTCTTTACCCTATTATTAAAATGGTAATTGACAAAAACAAACTACATTGTCACCAGAAGAGCAATACAAAATGTACAAGTGATATATTAAAATCATATTTCCAGCTAGCATTTCAATGATGCATTGGGGCAACGATTTTGTGAGAAACATCTTCACCCTTAAATAAAGATTTTTTTAATTCCTTACCTGTGTGCTAATTAGATATCACCTTGTTTTCATATTAAACAGACTTCCACATGAGAAAGCAGCAAGGATGCAGTGGCGTTAATGTTTCCTGGTGTCAACTTGTATTATTTCAGTAGACATTGAAATGAGGATGCATCTTGCTGCCTTTCCAATGAAGCAAGTTTAATTTAGTAATAGGTGAAAAACCATCCTTACAAAGGTGTTAATCAGAGACTTGGCTTTGTGGACACTTTTCAGAGAACAAATTTGTTAGCATAAAAATAAAGCGAGAAAATGAAGAGCTGTTTAATCACTCAATTGGATTTTTCTGCCAGCATATTTTTTTTCTCTGCAACCCACTGCTAAATTGTGCTTCCTAGCTGTTTTTATAAAATCACTGAATCAAATCTAACTCTGATTACATCAGAGAAGGCCAGGTACCCTACACCGTAACAGGGGGTTTGAAATTTTGACTTGTCTACTTAAAGATCACCAAAATCTGATAACAAGGGAAATTAGGTCCCTGGGTGGGATTGAACCACCAACCTTATGGTTAATAGCCGTACATACTAATTGATTGCGCCACAGAGACACTTTGCAAAAGTCCATACTGACAAAGGCTAATAAGCATTCATCTAAAACGTTTCCTAGAAAAACTTTAAAAAGTCAATAATCTGGAGAGTTTTTGTAAGATGTTTCTTCCATCAACCAACGAAGAAACACATTGGTACTTTCCCATGATGAGTGAGTGCTTCAGGATCTCTTGCACTTACATGTGCAGCAGAGTACTGCAATGGAAGCATGCTGGGCCCATAACCCAGAGGTAGGCAGATTGAAACTATCCTCTACTATATGCATTTTTTTTTGTTAATTAAAGTAATCCAAAACTGGGATTGATATTTTGTCTCTTTTATTTTTACTTAAAGTACAATAACTTTTACCATTTTAATTTGTTTTAATAGTATATTGACAGTATTGTTTTCTTTCAAAAATCCACTTCATTTTCTTTACCCTATTATTAAAATGGTAATTGACAAAAACAAACTACATTGTCACCAGAAGAGCAATACAAAATGTACAAGTGATATATTAAAATCATCTTTCCAGCTTGAATTTCAATGATGCATTGGGTCAACAAATTTGTGAGAAACATCTTCACCCTTAAATAAAGATTTTCTTAATTCCTTACCTGTGTGCTAATTAGATATCACCTTGTTTTCACATTAAACAGACTTCCACATGAGAAAGCAGCAAGGAAGCAGTGGCGTTAATGTTTCCTGGTGTCAACTTGTATTATTTCAGTAGACATTGAAATGAGGATGCATCTTGCTGCCTTTCCAATGAAGCAAGTTTAATTTAGTAATAGGTGAAAAACCATCCTTACAAAGGTGTTAATCAGAGACTTGGCTTTGTGGACACTTTTCAGAGAACAAATTTGTTAGCATAAAAATAAAGCCAGAAAATGAAGAGCTGTTTAATCACTCGATTGGATTTTTCTGCCAGCATATTTTTTTCTCTGCAACCCACTGCTAAATTGTGCTTCCTAGCTGTTTTTTTATAAAATCACTGAATCAAATCTAACTCTGATTACATCAGAGAAGGCCATGTACCCTACACCATAAGAGGGGGTTTGAAATTTTGACTTGTCTACTTAAATATCACCAAAATCTGATCACAAGTTTAATTAGGTCCCTGGGTGGGATTGAATCACCAACCTTTCGGTTAATAGCCGAACACACTAACCGATTGCGCCACAGAGACACTTTGCAAAAAGTGCCTACTGACAAAGGCTAATAAGCATACATCTAGAACGTTTCCTAGAAAAACATTAAAAAATCAATAATCTGGAGAGTTTTTGTAAGATGTTTCTTCCATCAACTAACGAATAAACACATTGGTACTTTCCCATGATGAGTGAGTGCTTCAGGATCTCTTGCACTTACATGTGCAGCAGAGTACTGCAATGGAAGCATGCTGGACCCATAACCCAGAGGTAGGCAGATTGAAACTATCCTTTGCTATATGCATTTTTTTTGTTAATTTAAGTAATCAAAACTGGGATTGATATTTTTGCTCTTTTATTTTTACTTAAAGTACAATAACTTTTACCATTTTAATTTGTTTTAATAGTATATTGACAGTATAGTTTTCTTTCAAAAATCCACTTAATTTTCTTTACCCTGTTATTAAAATGGTAATTGACAAAAAAAACTACATTGTCACCAGAAGAGCAATACAAAATGTACAAGTGATATATTAAAATCATCTTTCCAGCTTGAATTTCAATGATGCATTGGGGCAACAATTTTGTGAGAAACATCTTCACCCTTAAATAAAGATTTTCGTAATTCCTTACCTGTGTGCTAATTAGATATCACCTTGTTTTCACATTAAACAGACTTCCACAGGAGAAAGCAGCAAGGATGCAGTGGCGTTAATGTTTCCTGGTGTCAACCTGTATTATTTCAGTAGACATTGAAATGAGGATGCATCTTGCTGCCTTTCCAATGAAGCAAGTTTAATTTAGTAATAGGTGAAAAACCATCCCTACAAAGGTGTTAATCAGAGACTTGGCTTTGTGGACACTTTTCAGAGAACAAATTTGTTAGCATAAAAATAAAGCAAGAAAATTAAGAGCTGTTAAATCAAGCAATTTGATTTTTTTGCAAGCATATTTCTTTTTCTCTGCAACCCACTGCTAAATTGTGCTTCCTAGATGTTTTTATAAAATCACTGAATCAAATCTAACTCTGATTACATCAGAGAAGGCCAGGTACCCTACACAATAAGAGGGGGTTTGAAATTTTGACTTGTCTACTTAAATATCACCGAAATCTGATAACAAGGTCAATTACATCCCTGGGTGGGATTGAACCACCAACCTTTTGGTTAATAGCCATACACACTAACTGATTGCGCCACAGAGACACTTTGCAAAAGTACATACTGACAAAGGCTAATAAGCATTCATCTAAAACGTTTCCTAGAAAAACTTAATAAAGTCAATAATCTGGAGAGTTTTTGTAAGATGTTTCTTCTATCAACCAACGAAGAAACACATTGGTACTTTCCCATGATGAGTGAGTGCTTCAGGATCTCTTGCACTTACATGTGCAGCAGAGTACAGCAATGGAAGCATGCTGGGCCCATAACCCAGAGGTAGGCAGATTGAAACTATCCTCTGCTATATGCATTTTTTTGTTTGTTAATTAAAGTATTCCAAAACTGGGATTGATATTTTGGCTCTTTTATTTTTACTTAAAGTACAATAACTTTTACCATTTTAATTTGTTTTAATAGTATATTGACAGTTTTGTTTTCTTTCAAAAATCCACTTCATTTTCTTTACCCTATTATTAAAATGGTAATTGACAAAAACAAACTACATTGTCACCAGAAGAGCAATACAAAATGTACAAGTGATATATTAAAATCATCTTTCCAGCTTGAATTTCAATGATGCATTGGGGCAACGATTTTGTGAGAAACATCTTCACCCTTAAATAAAGATTTTCTTAATTCCTTACCTGTGTGCTAATTAGATATCACCTTGTTTTCACATTAAACAGACTTCCACATGAGAAAGCAGCAAGGATGCAGTGGCGTTAATGTTTCCTGGTGTCAACCTGTATTATTTCAGTAGACATTGAAATGAGGATGCATCTTGCTGCCTTTCCAATGAAGCAAATTTAATTTAGTAATAGGTGAAAAACCATCCTTACAAAGGTGTTAATCAGAGACTTGGCTTTGTGGACACTTTTCAGAGAACAAATTTGTTAGCATAAAAATAAAGCCAGAAAATAAAGAGCTGTTTAATCACTCAATTGGATTTTCCTGCCAGCATATTTTTTTTCTCTGCAACCCACTGCTAAATTGTGCTTCCTAGCTTTTTTTTATAAAATCACTGAATCAAATCTAACTCTGATTACATCAGAGAAGGCCAGGTACCCTACACAATAACAGGGAGTATGAAATTTGACTTGTCTACTTAAAGATCACCAAAATCTGATCACAAGGTCAATTACGTCCCTGGGTGGGATTGAACCACTAACCTTTTGGTTAATAGCCGTACACACTAACTGATTGCGCCACAGAGACACTTTGCAAAAGTACATACTGACAAATGCTAATAAGCATTCATCTAAAACGTTTCCTAGAAAAACTTAAAAAAGTCAATAATCTGGAGAGTTTTTGTAAGATGTTTCTTCTATCAACCAACGAAGAAACACATTGGTACTTTCCCATGATGAGTGAGTGCTTCAGGATCTCTTGCACTTACATGTGCAGCAGAGTACAGCAATGGAAGCATGCTGGGCCCATAACCCAGAGGTAGGCAGATTGAAACTATCCTCTGCTATATGCATTTTTTTTTGTTAATTAAAGTAATCCAAAACTGGGATTGATATTTTGGCTCTTTTATTTTTACTTAAAGTACAATAACTCTTACCATTTTAATTTGTTTTAATAGTATATTGACAGTATTGTTTTCTTTCAAAAATCCACTTCATTTTCTTTACCCTATTATTAAAATGGTAATTGACAAAAACAAACTACATTGTCACCAGAAGAGCAATACAAAATGTACAAGTGATATATTAAAATCATCTTTCCAGCTTGAATTTCAATGATGCATTGGGGCAACGATTTTGTGAGAAACATCTTCACCCTTAAATAAAGATTTTCTTAATTCCTTACCTGTGTGCTAATTAGATATCACCTTGTTTTCACATTAAACAGACTTCCACATGAGAAAGCAGCAAGGATGCAGTGGCGTTAATGTTTCCTGGTGTCAACTTGTATTATTTCAGTAGACATTGAAATGAGGATGCATCTTGCTGCCTTTCCAATGAAGCAAGTTTAATTTAGTAATAGGTGAAAAACCATCCCTACAAAGGTGTTAATCAGAGACTTTGCTTTGTGGACACTTTTCAGAGAACAAATTTGTTAGCATAAAAATAAAGCCAGAAAATGAAGAGCTGTTTAATCACTCAATTGGATTTTTCTGCCAGCATGTTTCTTTTTCTCTACAACCCACTGCTAAATTGTGCTTCCTAGCTGTTTTTATAAATCACTGAATCAAATCTAACTCTGATTACATCAGAGAAGGCCAGGTACCCTACACCATAACAGGGGGTTTGAAATTTTGACTTGTCTACTTAAAGATCACCAAAATCTGATAACAAGGTCAATTACGTACCTGGGTGGGATTGAACCACCAACCTTTTGGTTAATAGCCGTACACACTAACTGATTGCGCCACAGAGACACATTGCAAAAGTATATACTGACAAGGGCTAATAAGCATTCATCTAAAACGTTTCCTAGAAAAACTTTAAAAAGTTAATAATCTGGAGAGTTTTTGTAAGATGTTTCTTCCATCAACCAACGAAGAAACACATTGGTACTTTCCCATGATGAGTGAGTGCTTCAGGATCTCTTGCACTTACATGTGCAGCAGAGTACAGCAATGGAAGCATGCTGGGCCCATAACCCAGAGGTAGGCAGATTGAAACTATCCTCTGCTATATGCTTTTTTTTTGTTAATTAAAGTAATCCAAAACTGGGATTGATATTTTGGCTCTTTTATTTTTACTTAAAGTACAATAACTTTTACCATTTTAATTTGTTTTAATAGTATATTGACAGTATTGTTTTCTTTCAAAAATCCACTTCATTTTCTTTACCCTATTATTAAAATGGTAATTGACAAAAACAAACTACATTGTCACCAGAAGAGCAATACAAAATGTACAAGTGATATATTAAAATCATCTTTCCAGCTTGAATTTCAATGATGCATTGGGGCAACGATTTTGTGAGAAACATCTTCACCCTTAAATAAAGATTTTCTTAATTCCTTACCTGTGTGATAATTAGATATCACCTTGTTTTCGCATTAAACAGACTTCCACATGAGAAAGCAGCAAGGATGCAGTGGCGTTAATGTTTCCTGGTGTCAACTTGTATTATTTCAGTAGACATTGAAATGAGGATGCATCTTGCTGCCTTTCCAATGAAGCAAGTTTAATTTAGTAATAGGTGAAAAACCATCCTTACAAAGGTGTTAATCAGAGACTTGGCTTTGTGGACACTTTTCAGAGAACAAATTTGTTAGCATAAAAATAAAGCCAGAAAATGAAGAGCTGTTTAATCACTCAATTGGATTTTTCTGCCAGCATATTTTTTTTCTCTGCAAACCACTGCTAAATTGTGCTTCCTCGCTGTTTTTATAAAATCAATGAATCAAATCTAACTCTGATTACATCAGAGAAGGCCAGGTACCCTACACCATAAGAGGGGGTTTGAAATTTTGACTTGTCTACTTAAAGATCACCAAAAGCTGATAACAAGATCAATTACATCCCTGGGTGGGATTGAACCACCAACCTTTTTGTTAATAGCCGTACACACTAACTGATTGCGCCACAGAGACACTTTGCGAAAGTGCATACTGACAAAGGCTAATAAGCATTCATCTAAAACGTTTCCTAGAAAAACTTTAAAAAGTCAATAATCTGGAGAGTTTTTGTAAGATGTTTCTTCCATCAACCAACGAAGAAACACATTGGTACTTTTCCATGATGAGTGAGTGCTTCAGGATCTCTTGCACTTACATGTGCAGCAAAGTACAGCAATGGAAGCATGCTGGGTTCATAACCCAGAGGTAGGCAGATTGAAACTATCCTCTGCTGTATGCTTTTTTTTTTTAATTAAAGTAATCCAAAACTGGGATTGATATTTTGGCTCTTTTATTTTTACTTAAAGTACAATAACTTTTACCATTTTAATTTGTTTTAATAGTATATTGACAGTATTGTTTTCTTTCAAAAATCCACTTAATTTTCTTTACCCTGTTATTAAAATGGTAATTGACAAAAACAAACTACATTGTCACCAGAAGAGCAATACAAAATGTACAAGTGATATATTAAAATCATCTTTCCAGCTTGAATTTCAATGATGCATTGGGGCAACGATTTTGTGAGAAACATCTTCACCCTTAAATAAAGATTTTCTTAATTCCTTACCTGTGTGCTAATTAGATATCACCTTGTTTTCGCATTAAACAGA
Source organism: Pseudophryne corroboree (assembly GCF_028390025.1). Classification (NCBI taxonomy): domain Eukaryota; kingdom Metazoa; phylum Chordata; class Amphibia; order Anura; family Myobatrachidae; genus Pseudophryne; species Pseudophryne corroboree. The sequence goes on along the minus strand of NW_026970084.1, from coordinate 18,710 downwards.
CTTCCACATGAGAAAGCAGCAAGGATGCAGTGGCGTTAATGTTTCCTGGTGTCAACTTGTATTATTTCAGTAGACATTGAAATGAGGATGCATCTTGCTGCCTTTCCAATGAAGCAAGTTAAATTTAGTAATAGGTGAAAAACCATCCCTACAAAGGTGTTAATCAGAGACTTGGCTTTGTGGACACTTTTCAGAGAACAAATTTGTTAGCATAAAAATAAAGCCAGAAAATGAAGAGCTGTTTAATCACTCAATTGGATTTTTTTTGCCAGCATATTTTTTTTCTCTGCAACCCACTGCTAAATTGTGCTTCCTAGCTGTTTTTTATAAAATCACTGAATCAAATCTAACTCTGATTACATCAGAGAAGGCCAGGTACCCTACACAATAAGAGGGGGTTTGAAATTTTGACTTGTCTACTTAAATATCACCAAAATCTGATCACAAGGTCAATTACGTTCCGGGGTGGGATTGAACCACCAACCTTTTGGTTAATAGCCTTACACACTAACCAATTGCACCACAGAGACACTTTGCAAAAAGTACATACTGACAAAGGCTAATAAGCATTCATCAAGAACGTTTCCTAGAAAAACTTTAAAAAGTCAATAATCTGGAGAGTTTTTGTAAGATGTTTCTTCCATCAACCAATGAAGAAACACATTGGTACTTTCCCATGATGAGTGAGTGCTTCAGGATCTCTTGCACTTACATGTGCAGCAGAGTACTGCAATGGAAGCATGCTGGGCCCATAACCCAGAGATAGGTAGATTGAAACTATCCTCTGCTATATGCATTTTTTTTTGTTAATTAAAGTAATCCAAAACTGGGATTGATATTTTGTCTCTTTTATTTTTACTTAAAGTACAATAACTTTTACCATTTTAATTTGTTTTAATAGTATATTGACAGTATTGTTTTCTTTCAAAAATCCACTTCATTTTCTTTACCCTATTATTAAAATGGTAATTGACAAAAACAAACTACATTGTCACCAGAAGAGCAATACAAAATGTACAAGTGATATATTAAAATCATCTTTCCAGCTTGAATTTCAATGATGCATTGGGGCAACGATTTTGTGAGAAACATCTTCACCCTTAAATAAATATTTTCTTAATTCCTTACCTGTGTGATAATTAGATATCACCTTGTTTTCACATTAAACAGACTTCCACATGAGAAAGCAGCAAGGATGCAGTGGCGTTAATGTTTCCTGGTGTCAACCTGTATTATTTCAGTAGACATTGAAATGAGGATGCATCTTGCTGCCTTTCCAATGAAGCAAGTTTAATTTAGTAATAGGTGAAAAACCATCCCTACAACGGTGTTAATCAGAGACTTGGCTTTGTGGACACTTTTCAGAGAACAAATTTGTTAGCATAAAAATAAAGCCAGAAAATGAAGAGCTGTTTAATCACTCAATTGGATTTTTTTTGCCAGCATATTTTTTTTCTCTGCAACCCACTGCTAAATTGTGCTTCCTAGCTGTTTTTTATAAAATCACTGAATCAAATCTAACTCTGATTACATCAGAGAAGGCCATGTACCCTACACCATAAGAGGGGGTTTGAAATTTTGACTTGTCTACTTAAATATCACCAAAATCTGATCACAAGTTTAATTAGGTCCCTGGGTGGGATTGAACCACCAACCTTTCGGTTAATAGCCGAACACACTAACCGATTGCGCCACAGAGACACTTTGCAAAAAGTGCCTACTGACAAAGGCTAATAAGCATACATCTAGAACGTTTCCTAGAAAAACATTAAAAAATCAATAATCTGGAGAGTTTTTGTAAGATGTTTCTTCCATCAACTAACGAATAAACACATTGGTACTTTCCCATGATGAGTGAGTGCTTCAGGATCTCTTGCACTTACATGTGCAGCAGAGTACTGCAATGGAAGCATGCTGGACCCATAACCCAGAGGTAGGCAGATTGAAACTATCCTCTGCTATATGCATTTTTTTTGTTAATTTAAGTAATCAAAACTGGGATTGATATTTTTGCTCTTTTATTTTTACTTAAAGTACAATAACTTTTACCATTTTAATTTGTTTTAATAGTATATTGACAGTATAGTTTTCTTTCAAAAATCCACTTAATTTTCTTTACCCTGTTATTAAAATGGTAATTGACAAAAAAAACTACATTGTCACCAGAAGAGCAATACAAAATGTACAAGTGATATATTAAAATCATCTTTCCAGCTTGAATTTCAATGATGCATTGGGGCAACAATTTTGTGAGAAACATCTTCACCCTTAAATAAAGATTTTCGTAATTCCTTACCTGTGTGCTAATTAGATATCACCTTGTTTTCACATTAAACAGACTTCCACATGAGAAAGCAGCAAGGATGCAGAGGCGTTAATGTTTCCTGGTGTCAACCTGTATTATTTCAGTAGACATTGAAATGAGGATGCATCTTGCTGCCTTTCCAATGAAGCAAGTTTAATTTAGTAATAGGTGAAAAACCATCCCTACAAAGGTGTTAATCAGAGACTTGGCTTTGTGGACACTTTTCAGAGAACAAATTTGTTAGCATAAAAATAAAGCAAGAAAATTAAGAGCTGTTAAATCAAGCAATTTGATTTTTTTGCAAGCATATTTCTTTTTCTCTGCAACCCACTGCTAAATTGTGCTTCCTAGATGTTTTTATAAAATCACTGAATCAAATCTAACTCTGATTACATCAGAGAAGGCCAGGTACCCTACACAATAAGAGGGGGTTTGAAATTTTGACTTGTCTACTTAAATATCACCAAAATCTGATAACAAGGTCAATTACGTCCCTGGGTGGGATTGAACCACCAACCTTTTGGTTAATAGCCATACACACTAACTGATTGCGCCACAGAGACACTTTGCAAAAGTACGTACTGACAAAGGCTAATAAGCATTCATCTAAAACGTTTCCTAGAAAAACTTAATAAAGTCAATAATCTGGAGAGTTTTTGTAAGATGTTTCTTCTATCAACCAACGAAGAAACACATTGGTACTTTCCCATGATGAGTGAGTGCTTCAGGATCTCTTGCACTTACATGTGCAGCAGAGTACAGCAATGGAAGCATGCTGGGCCCATAACCCAGAGGTAGGCAGATTGAAACTATCCTCTGCTATATGCATTTTTTTGTTTGTTAATTAAAGTATTCCAAAACTGGGATTGATATTTTGGCTCTTTTATTTTTACTTAAAGTACAATAACTTTTACAATTTTAATTTGTTTTAATAGTATATTGACAGTTTTGTTTTCTTTCAAAAATCCACTTCATTTTCTTTACCCTATTATTAAAATGGTAATTGACAAAAACAAACTACATTGTCACCAGAAGAGCAATACAAAATGTACAAGTGATATATTAAAATCATCTTTCCAGCTTGAATTTCAATGATGCATTGGGGCAACGATTTTGTGAGAAACATCTTCACCCTTAAATAAAGATTTTCTTAATTCCTTACCTGTGTGCTAATTAGATATCACCTTGTTTTCACATTAAACAGACTTCCACATGAGAAAGCAGCAAGGATGCAGTGGCGTTAATGTTTCCTGGTGTCAACCTGTATTATTTCAGTAGACATTGAAATGAGGATGCATCTTGCTGCCTTTCCAATGAAGCAAGTTTAATTTAGTAATAGGTGAAAAACCATCCTTACAAAGGTGTTAATCAGAGACTTGGCTTTGTGGACACTATTCAGAGAACAAATTTGTTAGCATAAAAATAAAGCCAGAAAATAAAGAGCTGTTTAATCACTCAATTGGATTTTTCTGCCAGCATATTTTTTTTCTCTGCAACCCACTGCTAAATTGTGCTTCCTAGCTTTTTTTTATAAAATCACTGAATTAAATCTAACTCTGATTACATCAGAGAAGGCCAGGTACCCTACACAATAAGAGGGGGTTTGAAATTTTGACTTGTCTACTTAAATATCACCAAAATCTGATCACAAGGTCAATTACGTTCCGGGGTGGGATTGAACCACCAACCTTTTGGTTAATAGCCTTACACACTAACCAATTGCACCACAGAGACACTTTGCAAAAAGTACATACTGACAAAGGCTAATAAGCATTCATCAAGAACGTTTCCTAGAAAAACTTTAAAAAGTCAATAATCTGGAGAGTTTTTGTAAGATGTTTCTTCCATCAACCAATGAAGAAACACATTGGTACTTTCCCATGATGAGTGAGTGCTTCAGGATCTCTATAACTGGCACTGCAGTAGTGCTCCCCAGTCTCCCCCACAATTATAAGCTGTGTGAGCTGAGCAGTCAGACAGATATATATAATATTATATATAGATAATAGATGATGCAGCACACTGGCCTGAGCCTGAGCAGTGCACACAGATATGGTATGTGACTGACTGAGTCACTGTGTGTATCGCTTTTTTCAGGCAGAGAACGGATATATTAAATAAACTGCACTGTGTGTCTGGTGGTCACTCACTATATAATATATTATGTACTCCTGGCTCCTGCTATAACCTATAACTGGCACTGCAGTAGTGCTCCCCAGTCTCCCCCACAATTATAAGCTGTGTGAGCTGAGCAGTCAGACAGATATATATAATATTATATATAGATAATAGATGATGCAGCACACTGGCCTGAGCCTGAGCAGTGCACACAGATATGGTATGTGACTGAGTCACTGTGTGCTGTGTATCGCTTTTTTCAGGCAGAGAACGGATTATAAAGTAAACTGCACTGTCCTCACTAGTAAACTCTCTCCACTCAGTCTCTACACTTCTACAGTAACAGTACTCCTCCTAGTCAGCTCCAGTAAATCTCTCTCAGTCTCTTATAATCTAAATGGAGAGGACGCCAGCCACGTCCTCTCCCTATCAATCTCAATGCACGTGTGAAAATGGCGGCGACGCGCGGCTCCTTATATAGAATCCGAGTCTCGCGATAGAATCCGAGCCTCGCGAGAATCCGACAGCGTCATGATGACGTTCGGGCGCGCTCGGGTTAACCGAGCAAGGCGGGAAGATCCGAGTCTGCTCGGACCCGTGAAAAAAACCATGAAGTTCTGGCGGGTTCGGATTCAGAGAAACCGAACCCGCTCATCTCTAGTTAATATGTCCTTAATATCCACAATCATGTACTGAATGCTCCTTGCCAATATTGGATCTAATCAGGAAATATTATGGTCGACATAGGAATCAGTATCCGAGTCAGTATCAGTGTGTAGTAACTGGGCAAAATAAAATTTTTGCGGGGCCTGAGGGAAAAGAAGCATAGCCATGAACCTCACATCTTTTCTCTACGTCTGTGTCTGGGACACAGATTTATCCAACCTCACTCTGATATTACTGAAACTTTCACCCAGTCAGTTATTGGTGGTGCCAACAGGGCCACCATCATATGTCTGCATTCCTAATATAGTTTCCTCTTGGGAAAAACATTCAGCCACCGACATGTTGACACACATGTACCAAGTACCCACAGACACATCGGCTTATGGGGGATAGACCTACAGTAAATCTGTCAGAGGGACAGATGGGATTTTTCAGCTCACAACCCAGCGACAAAAGTACACAGTCTGGAAATAATAAACTCTATAGTGATAGACTTGTAACGCTCTATAGGTGTGCTGGTGAGGAAGAAGCCCCGCCGCTGTAATGGCACGCTTCTGTCCCGTTCAGAAACAAATAATTAATTACGCTGGCGGGGTAAGGACAGTGCCCAGGCACTAATGTCCACTTTTGCCAGCCTTTTGTGAGGAATTTATGCTGCCCAGGGTGCCCCCCCCACGCCCTGCACCCTGCAGTGCCTGTGTTTGTGTGAGAGCATGGCGCACAGCATTCCGCTCGCTGCGTGGTACCTCAGAATGCCATCTGTTCTTCTGCTACTCGCCTGTCTTCTGACTTCTGGCTCTGTAAGGGGGTGATGGCAGGCTACGGGAGTGGGCATCTAGGCGTACCCAGCGATCAGCACCCTCAGGAGCTAATGGTGTCCTGTCTGCCAGAAGTAGAGCCATTGAACTCACTAGAAGTTGGTCATACTTCTCTCCCCTAAGTCCCACGAAGCAGGGAGACTGTTGCCAGCAGCCTCCCTGAAAATAAGAAAAACTAACATAAGTCTTTTCAGAGAAACTCAGTAGAGCTCCCCTGTAGTGCATCCAGTCTCACTGGGCACAATTCTAAAACTGGAGTCTGGAGGAGGGGCATAGAGGGAGGAGACAGTTCACACCCTTTGAAAGTCTTAAAGTGCCCATGTCTCCTGCGGATCCCGTCTATACCCCATGGTTCTTAATGTGATCCCAGCATCCTCTAGGACGTATGAGAAAACAAATAACGCACACACGAGGAGGAGAGAACAAAGGAAGCTATAAGGAGGGGAGGGGGGGGGGAGGTAAGGTAGTAAAGGCTTATTGGATAAACTACAACCTTATACATATTCATTAATGTACCAGTAGTTAGAAGTAGAAGAGCTCTAACAGAAACCACAAAGCTTATCTAAAGCCACACCACACTGGATATGCCCAATCTCATTTGATCTTTGAAGCAAAGCAGTATTGGACTTTGTTACTACCAAGCAGTCTCCCATCCATGTATTATCAGATTCTTTAGGTGTTTTTAAACTACCAACACCCTTTTCTTGGTACATTTAATTTTTACACGTATTCTTTTATGTACCAGAAGTTAGAAGTAGAAAAGCTCTAACAGAAACCACCAGCTCATCTACAGCCACAGCACACTGGATTTGCCCAATCTCTCCTGATCATGGAAGCTGAGCAGTGTTGGTCCTGGTTTTAGTACTTGGATGGGAGACCACAAGGAAATACCAGGAGCTGTGTGTATTTTTACAATACCAACACCATTCTCTTGATGCATTCCATTTTGAAACATTGGGGCAGATCTATTAAGCCTGGTGAACTGATAAAGTGCAAGGTGATAAAGTACCAGCCAGTCAGCTCCTAGCTGTCATTTTTCAAACCCAGCGTGTGACATGGCAATTAGGAGCTGATTGGCTGGTACTTTATCACCATGCAAATTATCATTCCACCAGGTTTAATAAACCGGCCGCTTATTCATTTATGTACTAGTAGTTAGAAGTAGAAGAACTCTAACAGAAACCACTAAGCTCATCTACAGCCACACCACACTGTATATGCCCAATATTACCTGATCTTAGGCCTGGTTTGTTCTTGGATGTGAGACCACCTGGGAATACCAGGTGCTATAGGTAGTTTTATACTACCAACACCGTTCTCTTGATGCATTCTATTTTGAAACTTATTCATTGATGTAGAAGTTAGAAACAGCAAAAATCATCTACAGCCGCATCACACTGGATATGTCCAATCTCATCTGATGTTGGAAGCTAAGCAGTGTTGTGCCTGGTTAGTTTTTGGATTTCAGGTCCTGCCTTCTGGTTTGGCCACGGCACCTCGGAAATTCACCAAGGTCATGGCCGTGATGACGACCCTTCACCATCGGTAGACCAGAGAGGAATCTCTCCTCCCGATAAACATTCTGGAATTGCGGGCAGTGTTCAATTCATTGATACTGGCCCTGCCTCTAGTACAGAACAGGCCTGTTCAAGTACAATCGGACAACGCCACCATGGTAGTGTACACAAATCATCAAGGCGGCACTCGAAACTGCATGGCAAAGCTGGAAGTATAAAAAAATCCTCAGTTGGGTAGAACGTCATCTGCCAGCAATATCGGCAGTGTTCATTCCCGGAGTCCTCAACTGGGAAGCGGATTTCCTCAGTCGTCAGGAAGTTCACGCTGGAGAGTGGAGAGGCTGCAGCAGAAATATCTGCACTGGTGTCAGTAGGTGACTGAGGCAGGGATGACTGGGAGATAGTGGGTGACTGAAGCATGTATGAGTGGGAGATAGTGGGTGACTGAAGCCGGGGTGACTGGGAGATAGTGGGTGACTGATGCAGGGGTGACAATGATAGTGGGTGACTGAGGCAGGGGTGACAGGGAGATAGTGGGTTACTGAGGGAGGGGTGATAGGAAGGGGTTGGGTAAGTATGGGAAGAAAGTGGGTGACAGGGATAATAAATGAATAAGGCAGGGATGATAGGGAGATAGTGGATGACTGTGGCAGGGGTGACAGGGACAGTAAGAGACTGAGGCAGGGTTGACAGGGATAGTGGGTGACTGAAGCAGGGGTGATAGGGTGACAGTGGGTGACTGAGGCAGGGGTGACAGGGATAGTGGGTGACTGCGGCAGGGGTCGCAGGTATAGTGGTTGACTGAGGCAGCGGTGACTGGGAGATAGTGGGTAACTGAGGCAGGGGTGAAAGGGAAAGTGTGTGACTCAGGCAGGGGTGATAGGGAGATAGTGGGCAGCATATCTCTGCCTCACTGCAGCAGCACATTCCTGCTTCACTGACAGCAGCACATCCCTGCAACGTTGACAGCAGCACATCCCTGCAACATTGACGGCAGCACATCCCTGCCTCATTGACGGCAGCACATCCCTGCCTCACTTATAGCAGCACATCCCTGCCTCGCTGACAGCAGCACATCACTGCCTCGCTGACAGCAGCACATCACTGCTTCACTGACAGCAGCACATCACTGCTTCACTGACAGCAGCACATCCCTGCCTCACTGGCAGCAGCACATCCCTGCTTTACTGACAGCTGTATATAGGGCCTAATTAAGACCTGATCCCTGCTGTGCATATTCACACAACAGGAGATCAGGTCTGAAGTGCGTGTGTGCTGGTGCCACAGTGCACCGGCACATGCCAGAGATGCGATCAGCATCTCTGCCCAGTGAGCGCCTCTGCCTGATTGACAGGCAGAGGCGGTCACTGGGCAGGAGGAGTCGGGCCAGCGGCGTTGTGCCGCCATTTTGGGGGCACAGTCAGGACAACGCAGACATGACCGGACCGTATGGGGGCGGGCCGTGACGGCTGTGTGACCCGGACAGCAACAGGCCTTATTTACTAAAATCTCAGATAAATTTTATGGCATTTATGTGCAGTCTAGTTTGCACAGTTGATAGAGTGTTGATCTTGTACTATCAATGTAAGCCTCACATAGGTTTGATAAACATGTAAGTTTGTTTTTATTTTACTACATTGTGGTTTGTGGCTCTATACCATGTAATGCATGTTTTTTAACAGTAGTCAAGTCTTCCAATGTGCTTGTTAGTGAAACCCAATACATAGCTTTATTTTATTTTGTTTCTTCAAATATTGAATGCATATGTCTTATAACTTTTTATTTCAATATATAAACATTTTTATTATAAGATTTTCAATGACACAAGTACATCCAAGTTGCAGATTATGGATTGTGAAGTACAAATCAACCATATAAACAATTTAAGCAATTTAAATTGCATGCAGGTAGTAGAATGTCAAACTCCTTGGATGAGAGTTGGTCGTAATAAACTAGGATAGAAAAGAATAAAGTAGAAAATAAGATTTTAAACCTACCGGTAAATCTTTTTCTCGTAGTCCGTAGAGGATGCTGGGGACTCCGTAAGGACCATGGGGATAAACGGGCTCCGCAGGAGACATGGGCACTTTAAGAAAGACTTTAGTTCTGGGTGTGCAGTGGCTCCTCCCTCTATGCCCCTCTATGCCACAGTTAGAGAAACTGTGCCCAGAGGAGACTGACAGTACGAGAAAAGGATTTTGTTAATCCAGGGCAAGATTCATACCAGCCACACCAATCACACCGTATAACTTGTGATAAACTACACAGAAATGAGTACGAAAAAACAACATACTGTAGCATCAGTACAGGACCGATGCAACTATAACATAACCCTTATTGAAGCAATAACTATATACAAGTATTGCAGAAGTAGTCCGCACTTGGGACGGGCGCCCAGCATCCTCTACGGACTACGAGAAAAAGATTTACCGGTAGGTTTAAAATCTTATTTTCTCTAACGTCCTAGAGGATGCTGGGGACTCCGTAAGGACCATGGGGATTATACCAAAGCTCCAAAACGGGCGGGAGAGTGCGGATGACTCTGCAGCACCGATTGAGCAAACATGAGTTCCTCCTCAGCCAGGGTATCAAACTTATAGTATTTTGAAAAGGTGTTTGAACCTGACCAAGTAGCAGCTCGACACAGCTGTAGTGCCGAGACCCCTCGGGCAGCCGCCCAAGAAGAGCCCACTTTCCTCGTGGAATGGGCCTTGACCGATTTCGGTAACTGCAATCCAGCCATAGAATGCGCTTGCTGAATTGTGTTACAAATCCAGCGAGCAATAGCCTGCTTTGAAGCAGGGGCACCAATCTTGTTGGTTGCATACAGGACAAACAGCGCTTCAGTTTTCCTGACTCTAGCCGTCCTGGCCACGTAAATTTTCAAAGCCCTGACCACATCAAGTAACTCGGAATCCTCCAAGTCACGCGTAGCCAAAGGCACCACAATAGGTTGGTTCATATGAAAAGATGAGACCACTTTTGGTAGGAATTGAGGACGGGTCCGCAATTCCGCTCTATCCACATGGAACACCAAATATGGGCTTTTATGTGACAAAGCTGCTAATTCCGACACTCGTCTAGCCGAAGCCAAGGCTAATAACATGACCACCTTCCACGTGAGATATTTTAACTCCACCGTTTTAAGTGGTTCAAACCAGTGTGATTTTAGAAAACTTAACACCACGTTAAGGTCCCAAGGTGCCACCGGAGGCACAAAAGGAGGCTGAATATGCAGCACTCCTTTTACAAAAGTCTGAACTTCTGGAAGAGAAACCAATTCTTTTTGAAAGAAAATGGATAAGGCCGAAATCTGGACCTTAATAGAGCCTAATTTTAGGCCCAAATTCACTCCAGTTTGTAGGAAGTGAAGGAAACGGCCCAGATGGAATTCTTCCATAGGAGCATTCCTGGCCTCACACCAAGAAACATAATTTCGCCATATACGGTGTAATGTTTTGACGTTACATCCTTCCTAGCCTTTATCAGCGTAGGGATGACCTCAACCGGAATGCCTTTCACTGCTAGGATCCGGCATTCAACCACCATGCCGTGAAACGCAGCCGCGGTAAGTCTTGGAACAGACAGGGCCCCTGATGCAACAGGTCCTGTCTTAGAGGAAGAGGCCACGGATCTTCTGTGAGCATTTCCTGCAGATCCGGATACCAGGTCCTCCGTGGCCAATCTGGAACAATGAGGATTGTTCTCACTCCTCTTTGTCTTATTATCCTCAACACCTTGGGTATGAGAGGAAGAGGAGGAAATACATAGATCGGCCGGAACACCCACGGTGTCACTAGGGCGTCTACAGCTACTGCCTGAGGGTCTCTTGACCTTGCGCAATACCTATGTAGCTTTTTGTTGAGCCGGGACGCCATCATGTCTATCTGTGGCAGTTCCCACCAACTTGTAATCTGTGCAAAGACTTCCTGATGAAGTCCCCACTCTCCCGGATGTAGGTTGTGTCTGCTGAGGAAGTCTGCTTCCCAGTTGTCCACTCCGAGAATGAACACTGCTGACAGTGCGCTTGCGTGATTCTCCACCCAGCGAAGAATTCTGGTGGCTTGTGCCATCGCCACTCTGCTCCTTGTGCCGCCTTGGCGGTTTACATGAGCCACTGCGGTGATGTTGTCTGACTGGATCAGAACCGGTTGGTCGCAAAGTAAGGTCTCCGCTTGACGTAGGGCATTGTATATGGCCCCTAGTTTCAGGATGTTGATGTGAAGACAAGTCTCTTGACTTGACCAAAGACCTTGGAAATTTCTTCCCTGTGTGACTGCTCCCCAACCTTGGAGGCTTGCATCTGTGGTCACCAGGATCCAGTCCTGAATGCCGAATCTGCATCACTCGAGACGGTGAGCACTCTGCAGCCACCACAGGAGTGATACCCTGACCCTGGGGGACAGGGTGATCAACCAATGCATCTGTAAATGTGACCCGGACCACTTGTCCAGTAGGTCCCATTGGAAAGTCCTCGCATGGAACCTGCCGAATGGAATGGCTTCGTATGATGCCACCATCTTTCCCAGGACTCGAGTGCAGTGATGCACTGACACAAGTTTTGGTTTCAATAGGTTCCTGACAAGAGTCATGAGTTCCTGGGCCTTTTCTATCGGGAGATAAACCCTCTTCTGGTCTGTGTCCAGAATCATGCCCAAGAAAGACAGACGAGTCGTAGGAACCAACTGCGACTTTGGGATATTGAAAATCCAGCCGAAAATCCAGTGAAAGTGATACGCTGTTCAGCAACTGCTCTCTTGATCTCGCTTTTATGAGATCGCTCAAGTACGGGATAATTGTGACACCTTGCTTGCGCAGGAGAACCATCATTTCCGCCATTACCTTGGTGAAAATTCTCTGGGCCGTGGAGAGACCAAACAGCAACGTCTGAAATTGGCAATGACAGTCCTGTACCGCAAATCTGAGGTACGCCTGATGAGATGGATAAATGGGAACATGAAGGTATGCATCCTGTACACAAATGCGGACAACAGGTGTCAAGCCATGTGTTGCCTTTGTCAAGCTGTAATAAGTAGGGGTAAGGACGTTAACCACCTCAGAACATCCTCCCTTATACGTCACCTGCAGCGCATTAATCATAAGTCAGTGACAAGTTCAAAAACTTTGGATGACAGCGGAAGCAGTCCACTGACCTCTAAATCCCTTCCTCTTGTAACCAAGCTCCTGCAAACCACACCACCAACTCCCTCAGTGTCAATTTCCTCCTTAGACAGGAAAGCCAATAGTCCTGCAGGCCATGTCACTGGCACGTCTGACGAGTCCTCTCCTGCCTGGGATTCCTCCGATGCATCCTTGAGTGTAACGCCTACTGCTGCTGGCGCTGCTGTTGTTGCTGCTGGGAGTCGATCGTCATCCCAGAGGGGAAGTCGGAAGACCACTTGTACTACTTCCAGTAGGCAATTGACTGTCCAACAGTCCTTTGCGAGGAAGATGAAATATCACAGCAGTCATCCTGCTGCAAAGCGGATAACTCAGGTCTTGTCAGCCTGGGTGGTGAGAAACGTGGTTCCGGTACCCATCGTTAATTCAGAGGCAACTAGAGACTTGATTGAGGTACTGTGTCCCCGGTACCAAATGCCATCTAGGTTCCATTTCTCTAGGCAGGCGATACCGAAAATGTATACAGACCTCAAAAAAGAGTCACCAGTGTCCTAAAAAATGCAGTTGTACCCAATGTCCACTAGTCCACATGTCCGTGGTTAAGTGGAGCAGGGCAGACTCAGGGCTATATGACTGTGACAGCCCACTGGGTAGATGTATTGCCTCCCGCAGCAAGAACAGCAGCGGCGGCACCAGTAGCAGCATCTCGCAAATGCCAACTCGTTCCTAGGCAGGCTACGCTTTGTATCACCGCTTTCCATAAGAGGCACACAGCTGACAACCTCTTACGGAAACTGAGGAACATCATCGCAGAATGGCTTACCCCAATTGGACTCTCCTGGGGATTTGTGACATCGGACAACGCCACCAATATTGTGCGTACATTACATCTGGGCAAATTCCAGCACGTCCCATGTTTTGCACATACATTGAATTTGGTGGTGCAGAATTATTTAAAAAATTACAGGGGCGTGCAAGAGATGCTGTCGGTGGCCCGAAGAATTGCGGGCCACTTTCTGCATTCAGCCACCGCGTGCCGAAGACTGGAGCACCACCAAACATTCCTGAACCTGCCCTGCCATCTTCTGAAGCAAGAGGTGGTAACGAGGTGGAATTCAACCCTCTATATGCTTCAGAGGATGGAGGAGCAGCAAAAGGCCATTCAAGCCTATACATCTACTCACGATATAGGCAAAGTAGGGGGAATGCACCTGACTCAAGCGCAGTGGAGAATGATTTCAACGTTGTGCAAGGTTCTGCTACCCTTTGAACTTGCCACACGTGAAGTCAGTTCAGACACTGCCAGCCTGAGTCAGGTCATTCCCCTCATCAGGCTTTTGCAGAAGAAGCTGGAGACATTGAAGGAGGAGCTAAAACAGAGCGATTCCGCTAGGCATGTGGGACTTGTGGATGGAGCCCTTAATTCGCTTAACCAGGATTCAATCTGTTGAAATCAGAGCAATACATTTTGGCCACCGTACTCGATCCTAGATTTAAAACCTACATTGTATCTCTCTTTCCGGCAGACACAAGTCTGCAGAGGTTCAAAGACCTGCTGGTGAGAAAATTGTCAAGTCAAGCGGAACGTGACCCGTCAACAGCTCCTCCTTCACATTCTCCCGCAACTGGGGGTGCGAGGAAAAGGCTAAGAATTCCGAGCCCACCCGCTGGCGGTGATGCAGGGCAGTCTGGAGTGAGTGCTGACATCTGGTCCGGACTGAAGGACCTGGCAACGATTACTGACATGTCGTCTACTGTCACTGCATATGATTCTGTCACCTTTGAAAGAATGGTGGAGGATTATATGAGTGACCGCATCCAGGTAGGCACGTCAGACAGTCCGTATGTATACTGGCCGGAAAAAGAGGCAATTTGGAGGCCCTTGGACAAACTTACTTTATTCTACCTAAGTTGCCCTCCCTCCAGTGTGTACTCCAAAAGAGTGTTTAGTGCAGCCGCTCACCTTGTCAGCAATCGGTGTACGAGCTTACTTCCAGAAAATGTGGAGAAGATGATGATCATCAAAATGAATTATAATCAATTCCTCCGTGGAGACATTCACCAGCAATTGCCTCCAGAAAGTACACAGGGATCTGAGATGGTGGATTCCAGTGGGGACGAATTAATAATCTGTGAGGAGGGCGATGTACACAGTGAAAGGGGTGAGGAATCGGAGGATGATGAGGTGGACATCTTGCCTCTGTAGAGCCAGTTTGTGCAAGGAGAGATTGATTGCTTCTTTTTTGGTGGGGGCCCAAACCACCCAGTCATTTCAGTCAGCCGTGTGGCAGACCCTGTTGCTGAAATGATGGGTTCGTCAATGTTTTTCTTTTCAATCTAAGCCCCTGCAGTTTTCTGTAAGAATCTGCTTCGCTATGATGATCAACAAGTCACAAGGGCAAACACTCAGGGCTGGAGGCGTAGATCTTAGGACCAGCTGCTACAAGCATGGCAAAGGTGTCACTATCATTGGTGACACCCAGAGAGGCAGCGAGGGAGATTGTAATGCAGTGCGCGCAGATAAGCAGCGCAATGGTAAAAAGGAGGCATGGTCTCATAGGTAGGGGTGTGGCCTGTTGGCCTGAATCTCCATTTTGTTGCTCCGGGTATCCCGGGGGTTGGGGGCTGCACCCGGGGACTAGTGTGTGAGTGGTGCTGGCTCCTGCACAGTGACAGAAACTGGGTGTTGCACGTAATGTCACAGTGAAACACCCATATTCTGTCACTGAAGAGGAGCCGGCACTTTGGTGTCACCCCCCTTGGCGGGTGACACTCGGGTGTGGGCCGCAACCCCATTGTGATGCCACTGACCCATGGAAAGCTTTACGTGGCTTACCCATGTGTTAGTAGCCCCAAGCATCTTTTGTGTTAGTCCCTGAAGAAAAACTTCAAATATTTACAAATAAATTTTGTAATCAATGGGCCTAATTCAGTAAGGATTGCAAATTCCGCTAAGTAACAGAATTTGCAATCCTTTGGTTCACATGCTGGGGCCACCCAGCATGCCGCCTCCCTTCTTGACCACGCTGAAATTGCAGTCGCAGTGCAGTTCAGCGTGATCATAAAAAATGGGTTAGCCTCCAGTTGGTGCAGACTGTATGTGTGCGCAGGAAGCCGCCACCATTTTTGTGATCGCAGCTGCTGCATGTGATGTCATGCAGCCGCTCTGACCACGCCTCCTGTTTCTCCGTTGCCGACCCCATTTTGAAGCCCTGCCCACGCACCGCTCCATCTCCGACTTAGAAACGGAGTGTTGCTGACCCCCCCCCCCCAGCACCGATTGACAGTTAGAGGCGATCGCATTATCTGCGGGGTGCCGCAGAAAATGCAGGCGCATGCGTATGCTCTTAGCAATTTTTGCAGTTAGATTGCTTATTGCGATTGCAATCCAACCTGAATCAGGCTCTATTACCTATCAGGAAAAAAACTGTGTTCCCTAATGCACACCGAGTGAATAATATTGCTATATAATAATGGTCAGATAATACGGAGATCTTAGTTGCGCATATCTGCAGATATAGGGTTAAGCCCCCAGGCCGATCGACAAGGCTTCTCCGTCACTGGGGGTCCCTAATACTAGGTATGGGCCCGGGGCGCAGGACCCCACAATGTCGGCACAGGTCGGCCACCCCAGGTCAGCACACAGGTGAAAATTAATAGGGGTTAATAAGAAGCACAGAAGTGCTATGTAAGTGGTGTGATTAAAATAATATATACAAAGTGATAGGAAAAATAATAAGTGTTAATAAAGTGTTAGGGTGTGCCGACCTGCAGCAGCCCACCCATACCGACACAGGGGCCACTGCACCCCACACCCACCCCATAAATAATTACATATATATATCTGGGTTAAATTCCCAGTGTAAGGCCACATGGTAATGGCACCTACAGCATCTGAGAGCCAGCTTACCTGGGGATACCCCTGGCTTCCCCTATGGCACTACTAGATTCAGCAATCCCTCCTAATGCTGACCCATTTGTGCCTCTCTATATACAATACACAAGGTGGAAAGCTGCTCAATCAGATTGTAATGTCACTCAGGTGCTAAAAGGGGAGGGGTAATTCTGTGTAGGAAAAAAACTGTGTTCCCTAATGCACACCGAGTGAATAATATTGCTATATAATAATGGTCAGATAATACGGAGATCTTAGTTGCGTATATCTGCAGATATAGGGTTAAGCCCCCAGGCCGATCGACAAGGCTTCTCCGTCACTGGGGGTCCCTAATACTAGGTATGGGCCCGGGGCGCAGGACCCCACAATGTCGGTACAGGTCGGCCACCCCAGGTCAGCACACAGGTGAAAATTAATAGGGGTTAATAAGAAGCACAGAAGTGCTATGTAAGTGGTGTGATTAAAATAATATATACAAAGTGATAGGAAAAATAATAAGTGTTAATAAAGTGTTAGGGTGTGCCGACCTGCAGCAGCCCACCCATACCGACACAGGGGCCACTGCACCCCACACCCACCCCATAAATAATTACATATATATATCTGGGTTAAATTCCCAGTGTAAGGCCACATGGTAATGGCACCTACAGCATCTGAGAGCCAGCTTACCTGGGGATACCCCTGCCTTCCCCTATGGCACTACTAGAGTCAGCAATCCCTCCTAATGCTGACCCATTTGTGCCTCTCTATATACAATACACAAGGTGGAAAGCTGCTCAATCAGATTGTAATGTCACTCAGGTGCTAAAAGGGGAGGGGTAATTCTGTGTAGGAAAAAAACTGTGTTCCCTAATGCACACCGAGTGAATAATATTGCTATATAATAATGGTCAGATAATACGGAGATCTTAGTTGCGTATATCTGCAGATATAGGGTTAAGCCCCCAGGCCGATCGACAAGGCTTCTCCGTCACTGGGGGTCCCTAATACTAGGTATGGGCCCGGGGCGCAGGACCCCACAATGTCGGTACAGGTCGGCCACCCCAGGTCAGCACACAGGTGAAAATTAATAGGGGTTAATAAGAAGCACAGAAGTGCTATGTAAGTGGTGTGATTAAAATAATATATACAAAGTGATAGGAAAAATAATAAGTGTTAATAAAGTGTTAGGGTGTGCCGACCTGCAGCAGCCCACCCATACCGACACAGGGGCCACTGCACCCCACACCCACCCCATAAATAATTACATATATATATCTGGGTTAAATTCCCAGTGTAAGGCCACATGGTAATGGCACCTACAGCATCTGAGAGCCAGCTTACCTGGGGATACCCCTGGCTTCCCCTATGGCACTACTAGAGTCAGCAATCCCTCCTAATGCTGACCCATTTGTGCCTCTCTATATACAATACACAAGGTGGAAAGCTGCTCAATCAGATTGTAATGTCACTCAGGTGCTAAAAGGGGAGGGGTAATTCTGTGTAGGAAAAAAACTGTGTTCCCTAATGCACACCGAGTGAATAATATTGCTATATAATAATGGTCAGATAATACGGAGATCTTAGTTGCGTATATCTGCAGATATAGGGTTAAGCCCCCAGGCCGATCGACAAGGCTTCTCCGTCACTGGGGGTCCCTAATACTAGGTATGGGCCCGGGGCGCAGGACCCCACAATGTCGGTACAGGTCGGCCACCCCAGGTCAGCACACAGGTGAAAATTAATAGGGGTTAATAAGAAGCACAGAAGTGCTATGTAAGTGGTGTGATTAAAATAATATATACAAAGTGATAGGAAAAATAATAAGTGTTAATAAAGTGTTAGGGTGTGCCGACCTGCAGCAGCCCACCCATACCGACACAGGGGCCACTGCACCCCACACCCACCCCATAAATAATTACATATATATATCTGGGTTAAATTCCCAGTGTAAGGCCACATGGTAATGACACCTACAGCATCTGAGAGCCAGCTTACCTGGGGATACCCCTGGCTTCCCCTATGGTACTACTAGAGTCAGCAATCCCTCCTAATGCTGACCCATTTGTGCCTCTCTATATACAATACACAAGGTGGAAAGCTGCTCAATCAGATTGTAATGTCACTCAGGTGCTAAAAGGGGAGGGGTAATTCTGTGTAGGAAAAAAACTGTGTTCTCTAATGCACACCGAGTGAATAATATTGCTATATAATAATGGTCAGATAATACGGAGATCTTAGTTGTGTATATCTGCAGATATAGGGTTAAGCCCCCAGGCCGATCGACAAGG